>NC_086014.1:14605748-14638248 GCF_030014385.1 Trichomycterus rosablanca | reverse complement strand
GGGGTGTTAGAACTACATATTAGACCTATATGATGTTTTTATTTTATGTTGGGTTGATTCATTTGTAGGCAGGTCACTGTCATAATTCATATTTAAGACAAAAGTATTGGGACGCCCCTTCTAATTCATCCTACCCACCTACTGGCATGCTTCTCAGACAGAAACGAAAGGGAATCAATCCAAGAACCAGCGCATTAGGATAATAACCTTAAAGACGTACCTAAACCCTAACTAACAATCCAAGAACCAGCGCATTAGGATAATAACTTTAAAGACGTACCTAAACCCTAACTAACAATCCAAGAACCAGCGCATTAGGATAATAACTTTAAAGACGTACCTAAACCCTAACTAACTGGTTAATAGTGATACTGTTGATGAATGTGGCTCAGTGTTAATGCAGGTGGAGTGAGTGGTGCACAGCAGCATCAGACCTAGAAACCTGCGTTCAGTCTTTTGTCTTCATCACTTCAGTCAGTCTGTCTGTGTGTGTGTGTGTGTGTGTGTGTGTGTGATATTTTCAGGTACTTTCATTACCTCACACTTGCTTGAGGTAACATCAGCACTTTAGTTAATAAGCAAGTGTTTAGTGTTGCGCCAGGGATTGACACACACACACACACACACACACATCCGAATCAGAGTGGCAAGGTCACACTTTCTCCCGTGTGTGTGTGTGTGTGTGTGTGTGTGTGTGACAGCATGTTTAAAGCCTGTTTTGAGGGGCTAATTGTTTTCTCCTCCCTCCCATCAAGCCCCGACGTGACGCCTTCAGCCGCGTTGGCACGGTGGCAGGGCCGCGGGCGCAGCTGTCACCGGCGGAACCGCACTGACCTCTAGAGACCGATCTGTCCAGGCACAGGACACCGGCTCAGCTCACACCTCATGCACCGAGGAGGAGGAGGAGGACAGCCGGAGATCATTCACGACCTGCTTATTCCATTCTCCTCCAGCGTACACACACGGTGTGTGTCCCGACCACCCCGGAGTGTCTGCGCACCCCGTATCACCCCCGCGCCTCCCCGCGCCTGGCCGTAATGTGTTTAGCAAACACTCATCTATTCTTTTCTACACAGAACAATCTGTTTTAGCTTCACCAGCACCACGGTTCATCTGCAGTTCACCAGGCTTCGAGGTGCAACACCATGCCTCAAGACTGCTCGTCCTCGAACCCGGTTCTCTCAGACCTAGAACAGAAGAATAGAACGCTTTTATTGGTTATATATACATCAACACACGTACAGTACACCGAAAGGCTTTCTTCACATATCCCAGATTGTTTGGAAGCTGGTGTTTCTTGGTCTCGGTTGGTACAGGTTTTGGTACAGGTTGGTCTTGGTTGGTCTTGGTTAATATGATTTTGGTCTTTTTTGGTCTTGGTTGGTATGATTTTGGTCTTGGTTGGTCTTGGTTGGTACAGGTTTTGGTCTTTTTTGGTCTTGGTTGGTATGATTTTGGTCTTGGTTGGTCTTGGTTGGTACAGGTTTTGGTCTTTTTTGGTCTTGGTTGGTACAGGTTTTGGTCTTTTTTGGTCTTGGTTGGTACAGGTTTTGGTCTTTTTTGGTCTTGGTTGGTATGATTTTGGTCTTGGTTGGTCTTGGTTGGTACAGGTTTTGGTCTTTTTTGGTCTTGGTTGGTACAGGTTTTGGTCTTTTTTGGTCTTGGTTGGTATGATTTTGGTCTTTTTTGGTCTTGGTTGGTATGATTTTGGTCTTTTTTGGTCTTGGTTGGTATGATTTTGGTCTTTTTTGGTCCAGGTTGGTATGATTTTGGTCTTGGTTGGTATGATTTTGGTCTTTTTTGGTCTTGGTTGGTCTTGGTTGGTACAGATTTTGGTATTTTTTGGTCTTGGTTGGTATGATTTTGGTCTTTTTTGGTCCAGGTTGGTATGATTTTGGTCTTGGTTGGTATGATTTTGGTCCAGGTTGGTATGATTTTGGTCTTGGTTGGTATGATTTTGGTCTTGGTTGGTATGATTTTGGTCTTGGTTGGTATGATTTTGGTCCAGGTTGGTATGATTTTGGTCCAGGTTGGTATGATTTTGGTCTTGGTTGGTATGATTTTGGTCTTGGTTGGTATGATTTTGGTCCAGGTTGGTATGATTTTGGTCCAGGTTGGTATGATTTTGGTCCAGGTTGGTATGATTTTGGTCTTGGTTGGTATGATTTTGGTCCAGGTTGGTATAATTTTGGTCTTTTTCAGTTTAGGTTGGTACAGGTTTTGGTCTTTTTTGGTCTTGGTTGGTGTGTTTTGGTCCGGTCTCAGACTGTTGGTATAGGTTTAATTTTTGCCTTGGTCTCGGGTGATGTGGGTTTTTTACTTGGTTCTGCTGGAACAAGCCTTGTTTTCGACCTGGTGGTGGTCTTGGTTTATTTTTGGTCATGTGTGGCATGACTGATAATTTAATCCTGGTCTCAAGTGGTCAGGTCAAATGTACTGGTGTAGCCTGTTTGACAGTGGACATTCTCTCAAAGCAAGTTTACAGAATTTAGGAATTTCTGGCGGGCGAGACCACCTTACCTAATGTCAACAAGTCTGAGTGATCATGTGAGACCGGCAGAACATCTCTGATCACCACAAATCTCTAGGACCATGAACCTCCACTCTCTGCGCTGTTGTCTGTACATGGTGTAGATCTTCGTCTAGTCTTAGTTTTGCTTGGTATGGGTCTAAATCTTTGATTATTGTGTTGTAGAACCATAGTCAAACTTTAGCACCTACTTGAGATACCACAACAAACACCAATGACTTAGAAATGATTTAGGCTTAAGAAACTGAAAAGAGCAGCTAGCAACAGCCTATAAACTGCCTGGGACTGCATGTAGCAACCACCTGTAACAACAAGACACCTAGCTACACCCAAGTCTTTTAAAAATATGCTACAGTTCATCCATTAATCTGTTTATTTGCGGCCTAAGCAGATTATAACAGAGCTAATGTGGTGTGAAAACCTTCTAAGTATAATTTTTTTTCCTCCACGGTAATATATCCAGTATAAAAACCTCCCACAAGGTAGCGTTAGCCGTCGCTGTTATCATCATCATCATTATTATTACTGTCATTTATGACCTACAATAAAACCCGAATGAAAATCTGGAGCAGTTTCCTCCCCAGAGCTGTTGATAATAAAATAAATAGAAGTAAAGACGTCGTCGATACGGTCCTGCGCGGCTCTAACGCTGGGAACCACATATATCAAGCTAACGGTCGCTGGCGGGGAGGTAACGCTCGACATTGATGAAATCCAGAGACTCTGAGCTTTAATAAATCATGTTTGTAGCGTATTCAGACTTTCAGATTTTAGAATAGCTCGTACAGTGTGTGTGTGTGTGTGTGGGGGGGGGGGGGGGGGGGGGTAAACATGCAGATGCACAGATGCCCTTCGCCATACGGCGTTAGCCTCATTAGGCTCGCGTCTAACGCATGAATCAGAGCAGAGAAGAAGGAAACGATCAATCTAACTAATGGAAATCCCAGGTGAGGAACGTGGGCAGAGCGGGTCCAGCTGTACCCTCTCTCACTGACCCCCCAAAACTTAAACACTTGCGTCCACCGCGCACGCTTTCATACACACTCGGGCTCAAACAGCTGCTCGGAGATACCCGGGTCGACATCTTTACCTCCAGAACAGAAATTCTGCCTCGAATCTGACATTCGGACGGGCGGCCCCGTCCTCTGACACGCCCCGTGCTCGTTTGAGCCCCTCTCAGCGGGGCGGGGGGGCGGAGTACAGTAACACATCCCATGTGTCAGCTGTCTGGGTCGCGGGTCGCAGTGTGTGTGCAGAGGGCCGCACATGTGTGCGCCATATTTACCCACCCACAAGGGCCCTGTGCACACGAGGGCCCGTCACACCGACGGAGGACGAGTGCAAAGGTTTTTACAGGGTTTTAGGAGGGTGTGAGGGTGTGGTGGACTGTTAGATTATGTCTGATGTTATTTATCACTGTGTCGGGGTTTGAATTCCTCGTAATGTATTTCTATTTACCTATATTTCAGTTTTTTTGAATTATTTGATTTCATTTGATTAGTTTAAGCTTTACAAAGTTCAGTTTTGAGGATAAACGAAGGCCCTTATTTACAAAAATCCAAAATATTTGAAATGTCCACGTGCAACCTAATACACTGGACTAGTGTTAAAACGTTAACATTATTATTATATTAGCAATTTTGCTATTATTATTACAATTATTATTATTCCTATTACTGTTATTATTATTATTGTTTTTTATATTATTATTATTATTTTATTATTATTATTATTATTATTATTATTGTTTTTTATTATAATTATTATTATTATTTTTAATCCTGTTATTTTTATTACTATTATTATTAATTTTTTTATTACTATTAATATTTTTTACCATTACTATTATTATTTTTATTTTTATTATTATTATTTTTCTTTTATTATTTTTATTATTATTATTTTATATTATTATTATTGTTATTTTTATTATTATTATTATTATTTTATATTATTATTATTTTATATTATTATAATTATTATTTTATATTATTATTATTACTATTATTATATTATTGTTGTTGTTATTTTATATTATTATTATTTTTATTTCTATTAATATTATTATTTTTTACTATTATTATTATTTTTATTTGTAATACTATTATTATTTTTAATACTATTGTTTTTATTTCTATTATTATTATAACATTTTTATTGCTATTATTATTAATTTTTTTTATTACTATTATTATTATTATTACTGTTATTATTATTATTTTTATTACTATTATTGTTATTATTATTATTATTATAACATCAGTATTATTATTATTATTATTAATGTTATAAAACATAGTGAGAGGTGGAATGTACTCTGATATAAACCCCGGTGTTCCGTTCCTCCTGTACGTCGTGATGTAGGTACGAGGGCACGTCAGAACGAGGGCATGCTCGAATCTCCGTCTCATTCCTCACTTACCCACCACTTATCAGCCGGTCGCTCTGTTATGCTCTCACACCCGCGGCCGGGGAGGAATCAGTTATACCAAACACAAGCTGATTTAAAGCAGGGAGCGACCTTTGACCCCTGCTTGGTGGATAACACCTCGGAGAAGTGGAGGAGAGTGGGAGCGGCTGGGTAACTCGCTGAGGGGACTTGGGTGGGATTGATTTTTGCACAGGTTCTGCTTTTAGCAGCCGTAAGCTGAAACATAAACCCTTCAGTGAGGAAGCACTTCTGCACTTCTGCTCTCCTCCTCGAGTCTCTATGTCTTTTTACTTTCTCTCTTTCTCTAACGATCCGGGTCGGGCGGGCGGGCGGGGCGGGGGGATTGGGGGAGCGCTCGACATTCTCTCCGCTTGCCATTTTCATAATTAAACAGTTCTAATTCTGGAGCTCCGGCTGGATGGGAGCAAACACTCGGCCGGGACGCACATGAGAGAGAGAGAGAGAACGTCTTTCATTAGCGTTGTGTTTTTAACGTGGGCGGTAATGAGACGAAGGACGATTAGCACCCGCCGCTCATTAGGAGCTGAAGCGGGGGGCATTTGTTTGTACAGGATGTGCGCAGGGTTATCAAAGCGCGTGGTCAATCACGTTTAATAAAGGGGAGGTGACGAGTGATTTCAGATCCTCAGATCCCACGTCCGCCGAGAGCATTCAACAACATAAATCTGATTATTTTTATTATTAATTAAGGTTTTTTTCTTTGTACAAAATGAACAAACATTTCTTAAGAGGCCTGGCGTGTTTAGAAATGTTTATTGTTCCATTTTTGGGGCCTCGAACCTTCCCAATTGCGTCTGAAACTCTAAATCGTGGCTTTTATTAGAATTAAATTAGAATTTCCTCTGTGACTGATCTGTTCTTCATCTGTCTGGAGTTTTGCCGTGTGTATGTGTTTCTTTAAACGATCTGGTGTCTACATACTTTTGCAGTACTCGGCTAGCACTTGACGGATAAATTTTATAGGGAATTGGAATGGACTAAAATAACTGTGGTAAGTGACGATGATTTTCTGAAGTACTCCAGAGCCCATGTGGCTAAATACATCACGGTGGTATGACAAAACCGTCTGAAGGCTTGATGGTCACTCATGTTCCTTTATGCATCAAGATTACCCCCTGACTCCCTGAATCTTTTCATGATGTTATGAGCTGTAGATGGTGAAAGACCTACATTTATTGTCTTTGAACTGACTGATGATTCTCGCACAAAGTTTGGCACAAACTGGTGATCCACGATGCATCCTTTGCTTCAAAGACCGGGCGCCCTTGATGGATGCTTCTTTTACACTCAACTTTATAACTACTCGTTTTGGAATCGGCCAGCTCGAGTCTGCACAAATTCCCACACGTGCTCAGAAATCTTGTGAAGAGCCTTTCCGAATGAGCCTTCCTCAGCCGTTAGAGCTGCGAAGCAGAATCAGCACTGTAATAATGCCTGCGGTTCTGGAACAGAAGTCCAGCTCATGGTCAGGAATCACGATCATTTTGGCTGGACTGTGCGTATGAAGTATGTGATGGTGCATCGTGTTACTTACCTGGCAAGGGGTGAGACCGGGTGACGCCTGCGACACACTCCAAAAAGTTAGTAATAAAGTAAAGGTGTTCTGGAAGGTTCCAAAATTTGTAGGTATTAAGTTTGAGTAGAAAAGGACCAAGGGCGTCAAGTCTTTGATGGAAAGGAAGGGTCATGGGTCAACAGTTTGTGCCAAACTTTGTGAAAGAATCAAGAATCAAGAGTCAATTTAAAGACAATAAATGTAGATTTTTCACCATCTACATCTCATAATATTATAAAAAGATTCAGAGCAAATTAACAAGCTACATAAAAAGAGGACTGTAAACAAACAAGCTGCTCATGCAGTCAGAGGTGCGTTTGAAGAGATGTGTGTTCTGAATGTCTGTTTTTTTACCCTACGAAAACCAAGGGCGTGGCACAGCCATTGCACTATAGGTGTATTTGTGTGACCCATGCGAATTCCCCAAATTATTTCCGACAGTAGGGGACTGCGATCACATGGCCCCTGATTTCTTTTAGTACTGTGGAAGCCTAGTGGGTACAACTTTGGTCTCTTAGTTGGAAGGTCCTGAACCCTCTGGGCTCCAGGGGGCGTCGTACACCCCTGCGCTCTGACCCCGGCTTCAACCAGCACTTCACTGTAGTGTAAATGTGCAGACGTATATATTCCATCCTCCCTAGATGATGATGATCTGTTTATTCGAGAGCATTTTACTGTTGATGACGTTGTATTAAAAATGTACAGCTTGTTAGCATAATCGTAGCACCGGAGGCTAAAATATCGGAGCGATAACTCCACCGAAAAGCCTGATTGATTTTAGACCCGTCCGCGGGTTCGAGGACTTTATAATAACCGCCGTCAGGCGCCGACGTCTGGCTGTAATAAATTACACGTGCTTTCTTTTCTGGTGTCAATTTCCGGGTCTCGACACCGCTGGCGAATCCATCACTGACTGACGTGCTGCCATTACTGAGAATTATAACCGCAATGAAAGGTACACATCGATTATTATAAATATCACGCCGCTCGGAAGAGAGAGACGTTAGCGGCGGATCCGTGTTTAAATTATGAAAGCGGGCGGAAATGATAATCGCCCGCGTCTCGAATCATATCGCTCGTTCTTCTCTCGAGTCGAGGAGGAGCTGCTTGACATTCCGCCGGGGTCCGCCGTTCAGACGCCGGGCGTATCTCGACGAGCGATCCGAGGGGGGAGGAAAGCGGGCGGCGTCTACAGGTGGGGGTCAATTATCATTTGAATAATCGAGACGGCGGGCGACGCGCTCCGAGTCCCCGTGAAGTGTGACACGTTTCTATCTTCATGCATTTCAATGAAGTGGGGCCGGTACATAAAAGGTTATCACCTAGGAAACATATTTGCCTAAGCACAAGTTAAACAGCCGCGCCAGATCGGCATAGATATTCAATTTAGCCAGTCAACCCTGACCTATAAATATTTCAGCCGGCGAGGACGATTCCGCTCCCCTTTCTTCCTCCCTCCGTCTCTCCCGTCCTGCCGTCTTTGATCCCATTCCGGAGATACGGGGAGCAGGAGGGGGGTGGACGAGATAAACGAAAGCGGCGCGGTGAGAGAAACGTCAGGTCGACTCGAGAGGAGCTTTTAGACGTGGTGTTACATCTGTGAGACGTCTCGTTCCAAAGCTGTGCGCATTTGATTCCACTGTGGGATTTATCTGTGGGAATTTGTGCCCAATCATTCCTTCAGCAGAGCTATTCAGGTCAGTTTAAGTACCGATGTTAAAAGAGAAGAGAAGTTCAGGTCCGGCTCATATTCTACATCCCAAAAGAGTCGAGCTGGATTGAGACACCTTATGTAGGCGACTGGAACTCCTTGTTACATT
Source organism: Trichomycterus rosablanca (assembly GCF_030014385.1). Classification (NCBI taxonomy): domain Eukaryota; kingdom Metazoa; phylum Chordata; class Actinopteri; order Siluriformes; family Trichomycteridae; genus Trichomycterus; species Trichomycterus rosablanca. Next base: position 14,629,891 of record NC_086014.1, on the reverse strand, counting down.
GTGTAAACAGTTTAGGGAACTTTCTCTTTAAGCATGATTGTGCAGCTCTATTAACACATAATCAATCATTAGAGGGGGTGTCTAAATACTTCTGGCCTTATAGTAATAATCTGCATTTAGCGGACGCTTCTATCCAAGCGACTAACAGTACTGTGACAGTACACAGTCTAAGCAATAGAAGGTTAAGGGCCTTGCTGAAGGGCCCAACAGTGACAACCTGGCAGTAATGGGGCTTGAACCAGCGGCTTTTCAAATACTAGTCCAGTACCTTCACCCCATTATTCAGGTGGACTTTCCAGGACCCTGGAGGTTCCTCAAAGTGAGATGGACATCACTCCAGCTAGCTCCAGGTGTGTCCAGTGTGACACGCCCTAAATGACCTGTACACACCGGTCCTGTGAAGATCACATCCCAAACTGACCCGTCCCTGCAGTGTGGTCAGCTACTGACCTGCTGTTATTCATCCAAATCTGTGCTCTGATGTTGGGTTTATCAGTCCTGACTCATAGTCGGCATTCCGATTCATCTTAAAAATCTAAGATGGGGGTTCAGGTCAAGCTCATGTGGGCAGCCCAGGTGTGATCTGCTTAAATACCACGATATGGTGTGTATTCTTTTTCCTCACTGGCCAACATCACAGTTGTCTTTTGGTCCTGTCCCATTACTTTTTACATTTAGGCCTCTGAGTGTTTTTATCTGCACTGTATGTTGTGTTGTGTGGTCCAAATACTTTTGGCTGTATAGTGCACGTCCAGAATGAGTGACCATGTATTCCAGTCATGTTTTAGTCCATTTCACTTGGGTGTCCATACCCTGGACACACTGGTGACCTGATCAGCGGGGACTTCTCTTAATAAATAAATAAAGAGAGAGCGGAACACTGGAGCGTAGAGAAACGAGGGCTGTCCGAGCCCCTTCTGTAGGGCTAAGCCACCCGTGGAGCCCCTGATGAGCGCCGTGCTGTGACAGAAGACCTGTCAGCGGGGCTGCGCTACACCAGCGCCCGCCTGATTTGGCGGCGGGCAGACAGCGTGGCGGCGGGTGAAGGCCCCGGCTATTTGTCACCGCTGTGCCCGTGTCAAAGTGTCAGGCGGCGGGTGCAGCTGGCGCTAAAGACAGGGCCGTATGGTCCGGGAGCTTGTCATGCCGGGCCGGTCGGAAGGTTTCCTCTCGCTCCACTCGACTTTCACCGCCTCTCTCGGAGTCAAGGGCTTCGTCACGTCACCACGACGGCTGCCAGCGCCGCCCGCGTCCACTTCTCTTTTTTTTCTGGACCTCCGTTCGTCCTTCTCCAGAGGCACGTCGGTCTGGTCTGAACATTGTCACAGAGTGAGGAGCTCCAGTGACCTGGACACAAATTCCCTCAGACACACTTCAAACCCTTCAAAAGGTCGTCCAGTAAGCTCATGCCCAGGTGTCCTCATACTTTTGGATGTACAGCGTATAAAAATCACCTAGTGCCATATAATATTAGGAAATATTCCTCATCAAGAGTATAATACTTATCAGTGTGGGTGCTGCACAGTTTTAGGGTCCTGAGGACCTGGGTTTGAGCCTCGCCTCTGGTCACTATAAGGAGTTTGGTTTCACATTTATGGCTTTTCATCCAAAGCAACTTCAATCCAAGCAATTAGGTTAAGGGCCTTGCTTAAGGGTTAATTCATTCTAATTTGGGCACCTAATTTTGAACCCTTTGGTGCATTTTCACCAAAATATTAACAGGTTCAAAGAGAACGTTTGTTCACATCTGGAACCGAAGAATAGCTCCAAGGACCCTCACGTCAGTGCACTCAGCTTTAAGGTTAATATGTGCACCCTTCAGAAACCCGAAATAACTCCCTCAAATGAAAAACCACCAAATGAAAACCCTAAATAAAACCCCCAAATAAAACCCCAAATTAACTCTAAATAACCCCCCAATATAAACGTTTAAATGAAAAACCCCAAATAAAAAAACCCTAAATAAACCCCTCCAAATAAACCCCCAAATTAAAACCCCAAATGAATAACCCCAAATAAAAAAAAACAATTGAGAAACCCTAAATAAACCCCCCAAATAAACCTCCAAGTCAAAAACCCTAAATAAACCCCCTAAATAAAAAAAACCTTAAATAAACCCCCTAAATAAACCCCCTAAATGAAAACCCAAAGTAGCGAGAAGAACATTAATTACTCTTATAAATGTATTTCTTTATTCCTGTGATCTGTTTTTGGGGATTTTGGGCAGAGGGGGTGAGGGACTCGTCAGCTACACAAACAGGATGTTTATGGGTCAAGCAGGAGGGTCTCGGGCGGCTCTTATAGCAGATTATGTCTCTCACCCAGAAAAGAGCACTCGGCGGCCCTTACCAGGCGGCGTTCCCCGAGCCGGGCGGGACACGTGTGATGGAGTGACGGGGGATTATCCGAATCCAGAGGGAGGGGGGGGGGGGGAGGGGGTCTGTCCGTCTTGGCAGCGATGTGCTCCTTCTTCTTGTTGTTGTATTTTTTTATCTTCTTTCTCTTTCCTTTGTTGCGCCCGTCTCTCGTCTCTTTTCTTTTAGTCCTGTTTTCCGTGCCCGCCGCACCCACCGCCCCTCCCTCCCCCCCCGAGTCCATCTGGTACCTTTAGCCGGCCTCAAAACAAGATCTCGCCGAATTCCCCGGACTAATTACGGAGATACAAACACAGGCGGCCGCGGGTTCAAGAACGTCTTTCTCCACACAGAGCACACACGTGTGCAGACACGTCCCCCGAGACGACGTTTATTATTTATTTATTTATTTATATTGTGATGAAAGAGGAAATTAATTGGATCAACCGGCACGACACTCATAACGACATGTGGACAAAATAAATCATCACACGTCAGCGTTCGTTTGGGCAAAAACCTGGGCAAGATGATTCATCAGTGCCATACAAATGCTCTTATATTTTGACTTACTGGGCACAAATCCCCACAGTTACGCTTCAAAGAGTGGCTGTTCTAGATGAAAAGGTCACACAGAGGTCGCTCTATTTTAATAGAGTTTGTTTTTTAAACAGGACGTCCGACAAGCTCACATCAGGTGTCCGAATACTTCTGGCCATATGAACTTTTCACACATGGCAATAAGCTTGTAACACCTTAAGGGTCAAAAGTATTCGGACACCCTGTTTCAATAACAAATTGTATTACAATAGAGCGACCTCTGTGTGACTTCTGTATGGGAATTTGTGCCCGTTTAGTCAAAAGATGACAGCGTTTGTATGTGGACGGCTGGGCGCTGTTGAGTGGGAGGTCAGGGCTCTGTGTTTCTTGCTTTGTGCACAGGGGCCTTCCCTAAACTGTTGTGGCAGGGTTGGATGCATGATCAGTAATTATAAGGGGCATCCAAATACTTTTGACCATATAGTGTTGACAGAAGTATTGGGACACACACACACACCTCCTACACTGACCTCTCTGTCTTACTGACCGGTGAAGGAACACAGTAGGCGCTCTGACAGTAGAACACTGTTCCACCGGGTGTTTTCTGCTTCTGTCCGGGCGGGGCGCCTGACACGGTCAGAAGTCTGGCAGAGGGCGGGCGGTGGCGCCGAGTTACAGGAGCGACCGTTTACATTCACACACTGGACACGGCTGCGTCCACGTCCTGCCAGTATCCTGCCCTCCCTGTCAGAGGGTCTGAACAGGTGGCACAGGACCCGCCACCTTCACCTGGCACTGAGCTAGCACACGCTGTGTGTGGAATACTGGTGCCGTATCCATTCAAACCACCGGCAGAAATAAACGAACCACATTTAAAATCACTTTTATTTTATATTTAAGCTCAGAAAATGTTAAAAAAATTTACTCCTGTTCTTTTTTTTCTCTCTTTATCCAGACTGTTCCTTCCCCCTCTCGTTCCGTGTCTCAGTTCATGCATGGGCGTCTGACCTCGCGCCCCTCAGGAAGAGAGAGAGCGCGGTGAGAGAGAGAGAACCGCCAAATCAAAGGCGGCGGGACGAACTCAAGGAGATAAAATGTTCCTTCACTGGCGGGTCGGAGCTCCGATCTCTCCTCTCACACAGGTAACGCTCGACTAACCAGGGCCTTCACACACACACACACACACACACACACACACACAGAAAACGTCCTGAATGTCCACACCTAGACGTCCAGACCACTCATCCACTATCTGAAGTTCTACATCCTCAGTACGAGTGACCTGAACGTTCTCCTGATCTCCACAACACCAAACACACCGAAAATACACAGTGTCTAAAAGTGTCTTTATTATCATTTAAATTTAAAATTCCTTATTTGATATTAAAATCAGGGCAATATAAATGTTTTAAACACGTGGTTTATCTGTTAGATAAAAAAATGAGGCTTAAAATCCCCCAAAAATCCCACACATCGCCTCGTCTTTTCTTATTTACAGTCTTCAAATTTTATAAATGACTTTTATTATAGTTGATCCAGAAAACTGAGATCTGAAATCCTAATTTCTTGTTAGTCAATGGTAGAACTTTGTGCATCAGCTGGTTTTAATAATTAACCTGATTTTAAAGAATAAAAATAATTTTTAAAAATCAGATCTGGGAGGCAATAAAAATAATAAAATGATAAAAATAGCACAAAAAATATCATACCAAACTTTAAAAATAGCCTTTAGTAAAAATCCGGGTTTTTTTTGTAGATTATTTTTTATAAAGAGGTATATTTTTATATATTATTTATCATTAATAAAACAACTGGGGCTGCTTATAGCCTCTGATAAAGTAAATTAATTAATTAATTAATTAATATATACATAAATAAACAAATAAATACACAAATAATTCAATAATTAAATTATTATAAATAAATACATAAATACAAAATAATTAAATAATTCTTATCATTTGTTTTCATTGTTATTAGCATTTATTTTAAACATTATTATCAAAATAAAATTGTTAGATTTTTTAATGATTGACATGAGATCTATTTCTAATACATAAATAAAAATAAATCAATACAAACATTTATACAAACATTCAGCACAAATAAATAAATAAATAAATACAAAAATAAGTTATCCTTATAATTTGTTTAGTTTTTATTATTTCTTTTTATTATTAGGATTGATTTTAATAATAATGTATTAAATTAAATTAGATTTTTATTTATTAATGACACATGAGACCTAAATTATTAATTAATAAAAACTGTTTACATAAACAAACACATAAATACATATAAAATACTTAAATAATTTAATAAATAAAAATAGATCTCATGTAGCATTAATAAAATAAAACTTAATTAAAATATACGTTTTATTTTTATACATAATTATGAAAATAAACATCAATAATAATATTAAATTATAGGGATTATTTATTTATTTTGTATTTATTTATTATTTATATTAATATTATAAGTGAGGTACATGAGCTCGATGTGTCTCAGTTTGGGTTATTTTGATGAAGTAATAATTGTACAGATTAATTCCTAAAAGCTCCTCGATGTTTCCCTGAGGTCTGAACTCTCCGGATAATAGCCCAGGTCAGAGATTATCTCCACTTACCAAGGTGTGCGGGATAATCCAATTTTTCAGCGAGGGGGCCGCCCCCGACAGAGCCCATTCACGGGCATGAATGGGAATTACCAGCTCCAGTTCAAAGCCGGCCTGGCATGAGTGGAAACACAAGAACGTTAATTACATCTTCTCTTCCAGAGCCCTTCCTCCCCTAAGTGCAGCCATTGACGGAGAGCCTGGCATGGGAGCTCCGAGCTGCTGCGAGCCGCGCCGTGTCCACTCGGGCATGCCCGCTTCCTTTCCGTTTCTTTCTTCCGGACGCCAAAACATCATTTAAGTTTAATTAAACGGTAGTTAGAAATCACCAAAGCTAAGGGTAGCACGGAGACGGGCAGCGCCAACACAGAAGGGGTGGTTTATTATTTAAAAACACGAAAAAACCCTGGCTGTCATAATTATAAATGCGCTTCTTTATTGAGGGGCCGTCATGGGTGGGCTGGGGAGGCCTGGGGCTCTTGGCGAGAGGACAACCGATCACTGAAGTGGCTGTAAAACAAGCTCGGCAGGTCCTCTCAGATATCCGCTTTGTTACTGAAGAAATGTCGCCGTTCAAAGGGCCGTTTGTCAACATGTTTACAGCGACAATTCTCCTAGCTAAGGAGACAAAAGCGTAGCCTGATTGGGGAGGGGGGGTGAAGGAAAGTTAAGGTGAGCTAGAAAGGTCGGCGGCGTTCAGAAAACGACTTTGAGCGAGCAGCGACAGCTAGCGGTCCGACCGCCGAAACTCCGCATGAATATTAAGCACGGGAGCGCTCGGCTAATATAGCGCTACAGATGCCTCATGCATATGAATGCGCCACTGTACATGTGTGCATAAATTATTGCGCTTAAGCGCGCGTACGATTACAGCCGCCGTCCGCCGCTGGGACGCGCAGTCATTCACCGCCCCTCCCGGAGAGCCCATCACGGCTGGCAGCTCCGCCGTGGCCCCGCCGCGCCCTCCCGAGAGCCTTTTTTCGCACTTCATTTAAGAAAAAAGTGTTAAACGTGCCAGCTTGCTCCCGAGCCTCGGCACGATTCCCCTGAGCTGCAGGCTGGCACCGCTCGTGTGCCCGTCAGGAGCGGTTTCCGCCGCTCTAGCTACATAAACGTATGAATCAGACCGCGCCCGGGACTGGTGAACGGTATCTGTCTCTCTATTTCTAGCGCCCAAAAGTGCCTCTAGGTTTGCTGAAGGTTCATCCAGTTTGTAAACCATAAATTTCCCCTGTACCTCTCCGGCGGCCTCCGCCTGCCTCATAACGCCCCCCGCTGGCCGTAGATTTACTGCTGCGGTCCTCCTAGAGGAGAGGCTGAACGATTTTAATATGCTTGTTTTTTTAAATGGAGGTCTGGCAAGTCCACAGGTAGGCGTCCGGATACTTTTGGCACATAGAGTGTATAAAGAATAAATAAATAATAAATAAAATCAGATGCCGCTCTGTGTTCATTCAGACCCGAACATCTTAAACCCATCAGGGCTCCTGAAGGAGGCGGCGCTGGAGGTATTAAGCCGCTCTTGACCTTGATTCGCCGAGCCGTGCGTTGATCATTTCTGCGGTGATCAGGATTAATTACGGGATGATCTGACGGGATTAGAGGAGGCGGTTTTAGGACTAGCGCCCGCACGCTGTGCCCTCTGGAGTTCAGCCGCAAATCCTCCTGCCAGCTGCTTCACAAACAACAGACGCCACTTTCTTTCACCAGCACTGGATTAGGAAAAAGCCACTGATAGTAAACAGTGTAGGTACAGTCGGTGTGTGTGTGTGTGTGTGTGTGTGTGTGTGTGTGACGGACGCTTCCTTGAGCTTTTCCTCACTTGCTGTGTGTTTTATACTTTGTGTTGTTTGCATTGGTGTTTGTTAGAAAACGTTCAAGAAGCTCCTTATTGTATCCTGGTCAGGGTCCCGGTGGGTCTGATTCTTCGGGCGAAAGGCAGGATGCACCCCGGACAGGTTGCCAGTTCATGACAAAGCACTCACACACACACATTTAGTAAAGTGTTTAGTGGCTCTAATTAGCCGGAATGCATTTGTTTGTATTGTCCACAACTCCACACAGAAAGGACTCGGACCCAGGACTCCCGTCAGTTGTTTCATCTGTGCAGTATCAGATCGTTCATGTTTCATTTCATTGTATGGCCAGACAGGCCAGTCTAGCACCTGCATGGTTTTACTAGCGCGCCAGGTTGCCATAACTTGCTGAAACGAGCAGGGACGTCGTGTATAGATGAAAGCGCATGTGGCTCCTAAATTCGTTTACCAGGTGGTGGTACGTGGCACAAGCCAGCTTGTAAATAATCCCAGACGCCCTATGAACCCAGAGCATCTCCCCGTGTTAGCACACCCATCCAGGACTTAGCCGGAAAAAAAACGAACCCGCAGATCAAAGCGTCCGGCGGGCGTTTACTCTCCGGCGGGTTCCTCTGAGCGAGCGAGACTCCTCTTCCACTTCAAAGCCGTCTGAGGCCTGGAAAGGTCAGTCTGGGTTTTGACGTGGATCCGCGGAGGTGAATGAGAATCGAGCCGCCCGGGCGCAGCGGCTTCAGAAGTCAGAGCGGCACGGTTAGCCTGGCATCAACCCTCACGCGCGCACACGCCGCGCTAACGAAGGAGAAACAGAAGAAAATTCAATAACGCCCCCGAGAGAGCGGATTACCTGTGAGAGTCCGGGGCGAGAGGAATGCCCGTCTCTCGGCGCCGCATCCAACCTCCGCTTTGAAGCGCTGGCAGCCGGTTAGCATTAAATACGCAGGACGGGACATCGTCTCTAGCGTTGTTAGCATGTAGCGCTGCGCTGTTCCCCCGGGGTCCTGTCGTTTAGCCGATCTGACCAGCAGTTTCATTACTGGTCCCTATATGCACTGGTGCTGAGCTGCACTGCACTCGTCAAAGTGCAGGTGATGAGATGCATACGGCTGCTGCCCACGTGTCGGAGGGGGCGTGGGTTAGCTTCGTTCTCCTCGATCAGAGCGGGGATCGGCATTAGTGGAGAGGAAGCAAAAGGGAGAAAATGCATAAATAAAATATAAAATAAATAAATAAATGAGATGAAGTTGAGCAGATAAAAGATGAAATATCTCAGGTTCATCCTGTCTGACATGAAATAAAAGTCAAAGTCAATGTAAAAAACTCTTATTAATTATCATTTACATTTTCCATCCTGTCCCAACTTTCTCTGATTGGGTTTGTAAAAAAACAGGCGTTTTGTGAGTCTGCTCAGAATTTATGTGAAATATAAACCTTATTTCACTGAGCTATCGAGTCCGGAGGTGTCGGCGGACGAGCGGCGTTCGGTGTTCGTACTGTAGGAACTAACGGCGTTCACGGCTCTGATTGAGTGAACCGCGCGGCAGCAGAAGAAAAAAGCCTTGATTTCCAATAAAAGCAGATTTATGCTCATTCAGAGACAAACTGAAAGCCATTACCCGCCGCATTAAAAGCCTCTTTAGCCGCCAACTAATATTCTCTCCCGTCTATAATTAATCTCATCATTTATTCTTCTCCCCGAGTCGTTTCCGGGACGTGAACTATGAATCTAATTCTGTCTCCTTATTGCCGAGCCTCTGTATCGCTGCGTGTATACCGACTTCATCATCGTGAACGTCTTTGTTAACGCCGGCTGCCGGGACCGAGGCCGCGACGGCTGACGAGACGAAACGGAACGAGAGCGAGCGACCGAGAGAGAGAGAGAGAGAGAAAAACAATATAGGAAATGCGAGTTATTAAATTGGATATTGCGGTGATGCATAATCTCAAACCGCCTGCTCGGAGCCTCCCAGAATGCCTTTGTTTAGCCGGCGAGCTGTCGCACCCCCAGTAATTGAAAAACCAATTCAGATTTCTCATGAGCGCGGGTGCTTGGGAAAAAAAGAGGCTGGATGGATGGATGGATAGATGAAGAGGATGGGAGCATTAATCTTTATAAGGTTATTATTTTTTCATCCCGATGAACTATTCTCCTCTGCATAATATGATAGCAGTTAGCAGGCTAATAAAGTCAGCGCGAGAGAGAGAGAGGGCGGCGGGATGGCTGAGGAAGGGGGGGTGAGAATGAGAGAGAGAGAGAGAGAGAGAGAGAGAGATGGAGTAGGACTTTCTCATTCACTCCGAGCTCTCAAACTTCTCACGGTTCTTGTTGCGGAACTAAACTGACGTCTTTACTATATAAGAGCAAAGCGATGTGGCGCTAACCAATAGGAATTGAGAGCTGTGAAATGCTACGCTCTGATGTTTGTGACAGCGAGTTGTACCTCTTTGCATCAGTAACAGTCTCCGCTCCTCTGACGAGGCTTCCCTCAACATTTCAGAACGTTTCTTAAAAATGCAGTTTCGAGCAGATATGTACAACTTGTGTACGTTTAGGTAAAGCTAAAAGACCAGATTATCAGTCAGCATTCTAATTCGTTCCCAAGCTGCCCAGTGAGGTTGGTGGCGGGGCGTTGTGCAGGCCACTGGTGTTCCTCCGGACCAAACTGGTTAAAACGTGTAGTGTATGAACACAGTGACGGCTAGGTCTAAAGGCAGTACACCAAAGGCGCGCGGTGGCTGTGCTATCACCCGGCTGGGCGCCTAGATAGACATGATCGGCTGTGTCCCTGTAGGGGGAGGGACGATGGGTGTAAGTGTGGCCTCTGCTGACTAAATTGAATTCAATCTTTTAATAATAATATGCACTGTAGATGGTAAAATCCCCAAATTCCTTGCAAGCAACCCACTCGGCCCACCTCTGCTCTTTTGTTTCTGCTCCTCTTGTACCAAATCGTGACTGCAAGGTGTCCAGGTGTTTTGACAGTTCCACTAGCATCCAAAAAGTTTTAAATTGCCCCTGTCCCAACTTTTTTGGAATGTGTTGCATGCAGCCAGTTGGAATCTTGTACCTGTTAGCAAAAATCAGTAAAGTCCGAACTTTTTTTGACCACTTTAATAATGTTCTTCATCTAGCTCAACCCAGACCCACTAAGGCGAGGTAACACGTGCTTTCCAAGCCACTTCAGGCAGAAAATCTCGGTATAAAGGTGGACGATGCGTCCACAATGCCTGGTTCTGTAGTTCAAGTGCCGTCCGTTTATTTTAGGTCTGTGCGTTTAAAATGAACGACTGGACAGAAGTTTGACCTCATGGAAGTCCAGCCATCAATCACTTGACAGGCTGAGAGTCTGGCGGTAAGACGAGAATGCGCCGGTGCTTTTGCGTCAGGGTGTCCATTTCCTGATGAAAACTCCAGACGTGAAGGTCCACGCCCCTCTGGTGGCACGACGGTCACAGGACGCCCAGGTTTTGGCCCAGAGGCAGGGCGACGCGCACCGCCCATCCGTCTCTCCTCGTCCGGTCGGCGGGATGAATGGGAGCGCTGACTGTCTGATCGATGGCTTTTCTACATCCGAGCTCAACAAAAGCCGGGGCGATAGACATGAAAGGCGGCTAGTCTTTCTTTTCACAGTTCAGACCGTCAGTCATACCTACGGTACAGGACCAAAAATATGTAGACGGCCACGCCCAGTTTCAGCCACGCCCTTTCCTGTTATTTTTAAATGATGATAGAATTCACTACAGTGACTCGCAGACTTCGAGGGTGTAGAAATATGTACTTAAGGCGCTGAAGAGGCTCGGCTATCAGTCGGTCGGGCGCCTACACAGACGCACGATCGGCTGTGTGCCTGTAGAGGGAGGGGTGGCAGCTGTAACGGGGTTCCACACATTCTATCATTCTATGTAGTGAGGGAGGTGTCCACACACTGTGCTGCCTTTGCTGACTGAATCGAATCTTTCAATAATGTTACAACGGTAGGTGGTAAATGTACTGTATTTATATATATGCAACCGCGCTACGAGAAATGCGGCTCTTTTTGTTGATGCTCCTATTGTTCCAAAAAATTTAAATAAATGCGAACCTCCTTTTTAAATTCCCAGTTGTAATTTTGGAAGATAGTTTGTGGCGTATAAAGCTAAAAAAAGAACTTAATGAATGAATTAATAAAGAAAATAAAACAATATTTTTAACCGCAGACTGCCGTGGACCACAGAGGTGAAAAGTAGACAAAAAAATTCACATCTTTTGTTTGTTTGCCGTATTTAACCGAACGGCAGACGTGGCGTGGAGAGTCTCGCGTGTTACAAATCCCCACAGACACCCGGGCGCATTCAAAGGCATGCAAATGACAGCGGCGTGCGCTGCTTCACGGGGGGTGTGGGGGGGGGGGGGGGGGTGTAGGGGTTCCTCCTGGAACGCTTTAATTACCCCCAAACCAAAATAACTCGTGTCTTGTTTACCACGCGGGACACGGACAAAAGTATCGGGACGCCCCTTTTAATTACTGAATCCATGCGTTTCAGCCACAGCAACTGGTAACAGGTGTAATAAATCAATCATATAAGGGAAATGATAGGGTTCTAACAGTTTAGGGAAGGACCTTTCCTGTTCCAGCGTGGAACTCCAGTGTCCTGCACAGAGCTCTGGTCTCAGCCCAACTCAACAGCTCTGGGATGAACCGGAACACCGACTGATCAGTCAGCGCCCAGCTATTATTTTAGGTCTGTGCGTTTAAACTGAACGACTGGACAGAAGTTTGACCTCATGGAAGTCCAGCCATCAATCACGTGACAGGCTTTCATGCACTCAGAGAACGAACTCGTCTGGCTGTAAGATGAGAATGCGCCGGTGCTTCTGCGTCAGGGTGTCCGTTTCCTGACGAAAACTCCAGACGTGAAGGTCCTCGCTGCTTTGGTGGCACGGAGGTGATGGGAAACTCAACAGCTCTGGAATGAATCGGAACACTGACTGATCAATCAGCGGCCAGCCAGGCTTCTCAGAAGGTCACGCAGAGGTCTAAATACTTTTGGCCATATAAGGGGTTCTGTTATCCAGGCAAAATGAATGTGCATTGATGGGAAACATGAAGGTGTGGCTCACAGTCGGCATTCTACTTCATCGCAAATGTGTAGTCGGGGAAGCGTCCTTCCCCTGACTGTCGCTAGAACGTCGTACACGTATAAATTCTTTAACGTAATTGATCTTATACACCTGTTAACGACGGGCGTGGCTGAAAGACCCAAAGCGAATATTTAAAAATGCTTTTCTAAACACGTAATCCATTCGAGCGCTTTAATCACCCCCGGATGTGAGAGGGGCCCGAGCGGGGACGTATCCGCCGCCGTAAAAACAAGGATCCGCTTCAGTGCTTCTTAAAAAACATGCACCAGATGAAGGGGTGGGGGGGGGGTAAAGAAGGAGAATAAACGTGTCGGGCGAGACGACGCCTTTGAAAAGAATCAATTACAGTAAAAGCATCGGGATCAGTCGTGCATGTAATGCAGCTCATATCGGGACAGTTCAGCCGCCGCCGCCGTCGTCTCAGCCATCAACCTGGGCGATCTGCTATACACGACACCCCCCCCCCTTCCCCCCCCATCACGAAAGAGCCGTATTCTAAACTAATATCAGCACATTAAAAGCCGAGGAACCCTTTCAGGAACACATTAAGATGAAGTGCTGAAGGACGCCGATATCGAGTAACAAGAGAGAACCTGATTCCTCATTTACACCTGAGAAACACAGAGAGACGGACACAGGGCGAGACGGGCGGGGAGTAACACGGATTCTATCGAAGGTAGAGAACAGGGAACGTGTGGTGGAGAACGGAACCGTGTGGTGGAGAACGGAACGTGTGGTGGAGAACAGGGAACGCCGGTGTGAAGTCCAAATAATCAAACGAAGCCAGTTTGTGAAACCGAACAAATCAAGTCAGACGCCGAGTAACACAAACTCATTTGTAAAAAGCATTTGTAAGGTCATGCATTAATGGTAAACATGAAGGCCTGGATCACAGTCAGCATTCTGCTTCATCCCAAACGTGTACAGATGTATAACCGAGCGCTGTGCTGCCGGGCGTTTCAAAAGTATGTAGCCAGCAGGACAAAAAAATCCCATCCAGTGATTACTTATAAGGGGACAGAAGTTTCTCCCCATTCACCGCTAGAACAGTCTCGACTCATCTGGGAAGGCTTTCTGGGTTTCAGGAGATCACAAGGGCGAAACCAAAGTACGCGAGCGAGCCGTGCTCCCGTGTCGCCACACGTTTCTACACCAGGGGTTCCGAACCTTGGACTCGTGGGCTGTTTGCGGCTTCGCGGTTTTCAGTAGTGAGGTGGTACAGCCTTGCTTGCGGTCGCTGTGTTTGAGATGTTTGGCATGGCGTCGCCGTGAGTGCAGCCCAGCGCCAGGGTCCTGAGAACCTGGGTTCAAACCCAAGTGTTACCAAAATCAGAAACCATGTGGTGCCGCACAGCTTCAGGTTTCCTGGACGGATTCATTACATTTATTTATTTGTTTGTTTGTTCATTTTTGGTCATTTTGGTACTGTGATGACTGACAACAGTAGGGTTTGAAGTTTAGGGGTTTTGAGCAGACAGGAACCGAGGAGATCCTCAAGGAGATCCTAGAAAATGAACCTAGTCCAGGATCTTTCCATGTCGCCCCGAGCGGACGGGTCGTGTTTATTTAGCGTGGAATGACACCTTGGACAGGGATCACTCTCGAAACCTCGTCACTCGGGATCTTTCTGAAAGCTTTGCTGTGTGTTCACGAGCTGTAGACACGCCGTAAACCCTCCAGGTCCTTCTCCAGGTCCACCGACGACACGTGCCGTTATTTTTCACCTCCCGCCGAGGGACACGGGCTACACGTGTAGGACACGTTAAATACAGACCGAACGGCGTCTTCAGAAAAGGACCGCTGTAACGGTGCCGCGACGGATTTCAAATCACCTGCTCATTTATAACGTCCACGCCGACAAACAATCGACTCTGGAGGATTGATGACCATAAAAGGAAGGCGCGCGGGAGGGCGAACAGGCGTCCGTGTAGCGCGGCGGTCCGCGTGTTCCGAGCGACAGGCGTGATTGATCTGACGCGGCCCACCAGATTTATCTTGCAAATGGAATAATTAGCGGCGCGGTCGAGAAGGCGGCCTGTTACTCGGCTGATAGCGCGGTGGAGAGAGAGGGCGAGGCGGCGGAGGAACGGGCCCCGGAGGATCCCGCGCTAAAAATCTACGGGAACCGCCGGCGAACAGACTGTCGCGGTCAAGGGTACGAGGCGCTCATTCATCTTGGAGAGTGTGTGTGTGTGTGTGTGTGTGTGGTACGTTGTGTCTTCCTCTGAAAAGCAGACGTGTCCTCGCAAGGTGACCTAACGAAAGCAGGGACTAATTATTTATCAGGGGACGGAAGTTGCGCCCCCATTTGATGCTAGAACAGGCACGACTCGTCTCGCTACTGAAATCTTGTGCCAAAGTACACAAACAATCTGTGTCGCCAAGCATTCCTACACCAAGAGTTGAAGAACAAAATCATCACTATAGGGGTGCTCAGTTGGTCCAGTGTACCGCCTACACCAAGAGGACAGCACAGGCCTGAACCCTCGATCCGTGCAGGACCCCTTCAAGAAAAATTCCTACACCACGACTTCCGAACCTTGTGACCCTTGTGGTTGGCGACACCTGATCAGGTCAACATTCTCCAGTAGTGAGGTGGTACAGCCAGGGTCCTGGGGATTTGAGATGTTTGGCATGGTGTCCCCGTGAGTGCAGCCCAGCACCAGGGTCCTAAGAACCCGGGTTCAAACCCTCCGCCCGTTCAGCACTGGTCAGGATGCCTCTGGTTACCCCGGGGCTTTTCTCACCTCGCAAAAACATACAGAATGTAAAGCGGTACAGTTCCTGTCTGTCTGAAGTGCATTTCTTTGAAGAAGGGGTTTCCATCAGCGCCCGTCACCCCCGGATTGAACCGGGCAGGCGCGCCCACCCCCCTCCGAGCATTATTCATGACTGAGAGAGCACCGTAAGGAAAATATCAACAGCACTTCCGCACCACAGCGTTTCAGCTCGACTGCTCTCCTCAGGTCGGCCGGCGGGTGGGGGGTGTCGAGGGGTGTCGAGGGGTTTTGGGGGGTGTTTGGGGGAGGGGCGGTTCTGATAATGCTTTGTTTATTCCACTACGAGAGAAAAATCTCGGGCGTCGGAGGACGGAACGCGTTACGCACCGATCCGTCATTCAGCCGTCAATCCGATCTGAACGTTTCACACTCCGCCGACCCTCTCCCGGACTCGCCTCCTGACAGTCGGATCGTTTTCCTTCTTTCCGTCTCCCACACACACACACAAACTCACACACACACACACACACACACGTTAGGAACTGTACCAAAAATCGATCGAAAAAAAATAAAAAGTAAAAAATAACAAATACAGAATAAATCGCCCATTTTGGTGGTGTAGAGCATTTCTGTTCGTCCAGAGGCTGAAGAACAATCAACGGGATGCAAAAGTGTCATGCTGTGACTCTTACACCAAGAGAACAGCACAGGCCTGAACGCTCGACCCCCGTAACGATCCGAGCAGGACTCGAGTCCACTGGCGTCTTTGAGAAAAGTGTCATGGAAATTCCATCGACTGATCAGTATAATAGAACCGTTTCGGCTTAGAGCGGTCGGTGGAGGCGCCGGCAGCCTGGACGGGTGTGGTCGTGTCCCAGTGAGGGAAGGTTGTATGGTGAATCTGGAGAGACTGGTGGAAGAGTACAAAGAGTACAGCGTGTCCATCTATACATGATGGAGCTCTGTAAGTTGGAGGAGTGGCACGCTAGATATTAAATATTAAACAGGGGAATTAGATATGTCCAAGTTTGGTGGGAAACAGGCCAAGTCTGTCTACGTCCTGATAGGATAGAATCGTTTTTTGATTGAATTTTTGCTGCTGGCTTATTTTCTTACGTTTTTTAATATGAGTCTGAGAGCGAGCCTGTGTGCTGCACCTGCCTGGGGACGATATGCGGTCCGTGGATAATGGAGTCGTGTTATAGTGTGCTGTATCTCCTTAGCGGTCGCTAGTCGCGGTGTCTGTTCGGGTTCATAAAATCAGAAACCCACACGCTTGTGTCCAGAAATCCCAGCAGCCATTGGAAAAGTTAGAAAATGCGTCAACCCGACGGGACCGGCGTGGTACTTCCCTCAGTAACGTTTACCCACTTCTCGCGCCGACACCTACAGATTAGCGGCACGGCCGAGCTGCCAGGCTCGATTTGGATCTCTCGCGGGTCGCGTTTCCCTCGGCACCGGGCGCCCGGCGGGACACGCGTGCGAAGCCAGCTCAGGAAATCGGCCCCCGGCCCGGCAAAACTCCCCAATTTCCCCCCCGCGTGCCTTCCGTGTCAGAGAAGCACGCGATAGGCACGCTCCGTCCGGCCGCCATGTGCTACCGATTAGGGGGTTTCATCGGGAACATTCGCACCAAGTCTGGATCACGGTGACGCGGCGGGTATTAAAACGCGTTCGATATAGAGACGAGAAACTCGACCCTGCTACATGTGCTACACGTCTACCTGATGGAACGGCGGGTTGGTGCTTCGGGTCGGGGTCACCGGTCACTCATACCGAAGCTTTGGCGAGTGAACCGGCTTATCTAAGTTGCCCCGAGCGTTCATTGCCACCTTATGTCCAGTGTTCCTGGGGCAGGTATGATACAGGTTCAATCCTTTTGTCCACGGACACATGCAGGAGGTGGATTGGCAGCTTTTGTGATGCCCTGTGATGGCCCACTACCCTGTTTGGTAGAGAAAAGGCTCTATGTACATAGCCTTAGTGAGAGTTAGCGTGAGAACCAAACGCTAGCGTGTTTCCGCTCAGCTTCGACTCTGTCGCTGCCGTCCAGGGGCCCGGAGCCTGACGGGTGGAATGAAAGTAGGAAGGAAAGTAGAGCTTCAAAGAAAAGCCCGAGAGAACCCCCCGCCCCCGTCCTTTCCTCCTAGTCCACTTCCGACACTCGGACGCTTGTCAGTTAGCCGCCTGACGGCCGGCGTCTCGACTAGGGCGCACGGAAACGTGCGAGCAGCACAAACGCGCCCACTGTTCGGCCTCCGGGAGCTTTAATGGGGACCGACGCGCCGTGAGGACCGGGGGGGGGGGGCGCCAGCATCCTGAAATCGATGAGCGGAGGAACGTTTGTTCTTTGTGCGGCTTAGCTCGCGGTTTCAGAGGTAAATACACGCGTGTAGAACGTGGCCGTGTTCTTTCTGAACAGGACTGCTGGGAATATGGACCGGACGGGAAATATCTTTCAATAATATCAAATAATTAAATACTCGTATATGAACAAAAGTATTAGGACGCCCTTCTAATCCTTCTAATTAATTGAGGTTCAGCCTCGACATTCTCTAACAGGTGTAAAAAAATCAATCATATAGAGGAAATTATATGTATCCAGCTTTGCAGAAACAGTTTAAGGAAGGTCCTTTCATGTACCCAGTGTCCTGCACAGAGCCCTGACCTCAGCAGCTCTGGAATGAACCGGAACACCGACTGATTGATCAAATTCCCTCACACAGACCTACAAAGTCTCGTGAGAGGCTGGAAAGATCACACAGCAGTCGCTCTATTTTATCGGCATCTATTTCTGAGCTCATGGTCGGGCGTCCGAATACTTTTGGCCGTGTAGCGCGTGTGTTGTCGCTACCAAATGTAGTATAAGTGATTCAATACAATAAAAACAAATCATACAAGTGATCTTTTGACTGAACGGGCACAAATTCCCTCACACAGACGTACTTCATAGTCTTTAATACTATGTGTTTTATAAGTGGGATGTCTGATAAGCTTAGGGTCAGGCGTCCAAATACTTTTGGCCGTGTAGCGCGTGTGTTATACTAAAACGTGACCCCATTCCAAAACCATCAGAGCCTCCTTTTTGGCTGTAAGAGCCCCCACTCCTCTGAGAAGGAGTGTCTGTGTGGGAATTTGTACCCATCTGGTCTTGCGAGTACTTCTGACGTCCACAACAGACCTACCGGTCTCCGTGTTCATGGGGCTCGTTTCGTGATGGAACAGGAACCTCCCCAAAATATCGACACCCTTGTGTAAGTGGCTACGGGTGCGACTGAATGTGTTCAGACTTTAGGAATTCAGACAGTGGATCAGTATATTATCACGTGGAGTCTGGTTGCCACCTTCAGGACCGTGCAGGACAGAAGTGGTTGGACAGGCTGTCCGAATATTAATATAATGACCGTGGTGGGTGTGGGGTGACACACACACACACACACACGCACACACACACATCTTCATTCATAATCCAGAGCATATATCATCACTGAGATAACGTCGAGGATGAATTACAGCGTGAGCGGGAGTCGTGCGGGCACTGACCCAGGAGCAGCCGGGCGAGGGCGGAGGAATCCGTTTTCATATAGGGAGTGGACGACGAAAAACCGGATACCCCCGTCGAGCAGCCGAGGGCGACGGTGCCAAGGAAGAACTCAAATTACTTTGAGAGGAACCAGACTCAGCAGGGACCCCCATGGTCCTTGGGTGGACGTTGCAGGTAAAGGTGAGGGATCTATGTAGATCCGATCAGCATCGAGACCCCGAGTGGCCAGACCGTTACGGCCGGAAGGTTGAGACGAAGAATCGAGGGGTGTCGCAGGCTGGTACCCACCTCAGCACTCTGCCAACAGGTTGCCAGGAGGGCAATAATCGTTCGTCAGGCTGGTACGGACCAACGGAAGATCTACTGTGGGTCACTGTAATCCTAGTGATGTGTGAATGTGACATTCAACCCCTTTGCCCTTAAAGTGCATGTGCTATCTCCCGTCCACCGTCAAAACCACCTACAGCGCCCACGTTGGCATCGGATACCACGGGACTCCTTCTGGTTCATGTGTCCTGGCAGGACAGAGCTGTTTTGACAACGATATTTTGTTGTGGGTCCAATCAATCGGGCAGGAAACGTCCTGGACGTGTTGCCAGTCCAATTGTCTTTGGACACAGGGAGAACATGCAAATTCTACACAGACAGGACCCTGGTCGAACTGCACCACCGTGCCACCTTGTTTTGACCAAATCTTCTGGTCTATCGATGTCGGGCAGGATAAATGGTGGCCCTTAGGTTTCCTCTCGAACCCCCAATACCTCAATCTCACACACACACACACACACACACACACAGGGCAAGCCTTATCCCTCTATTCAACGGAATGGAGCTCTTAAATGATTTAGCACAGCGATCTGGAGACATGCAGAGCAATTTCATACGCCACTGATATTCACAACGCAGCACATATGGGATTTCACACACACACACACACACACACACCCAGTGAATCACAAAAGACGGGGTATAACACCGTCCCAAATATATGACAGAAATATGAAAATAATGCCGGGGATTAGGCGCCGATACTCCTCCCCGTATAAAAACACACCGCGCCCGGCTCCTGATTGGACGGACAGATTAATCTCGTCGCCTCTTAACACGTACAGATGGTCAGACAGGAGAAATTAGAAAAATATGAAACAGGAACGCGTCGGTCTGCTGTGATATGAGACGCGATTCGTCTGCCGGGGAGATTACGCCCTGATGTATTGCTGCACTTAGCGAGGAGACAAAGTTAATTTCCGTAAAGGCCAAACGTTGCCGGCAGGAACGGCGTAATATTCTACAGATTAAACCGGAGCCGTCGCTCCCGCTGGCACGTTGACGCCGGCTCTTTAAGCTCGATATTTCACCGTACGCCGTCGGATCCGCTCGCGCCCGCCTGACAGCTCGGGCCGCGTATACGTTCTGAGAAAGAGCACGTGGTAGCTCGGCGGTTAAGATGAAGGGCTAATAGGCCGCTCAGGTGGCGCAGCGGTAAAACGCACGCTAGCACACCAGAGCTGGGATGTGGAACACATCGTGACGGGTCTCGGCCCTGCCTGCTTGCTAGGTTGAACAGCCACATGAACGACGATTGGCCTGTCGTTCATATAGGGGTGGGGAATTAATCCGGATAGGGTCTCTCTCATAACTGATGCAACTACCACCTCTGCTGGCTGATTGATGGAAAGGGTGCTCTCAGGGTGTGTCTCTCCGTACACAGTGCTGTTCCGCATTTGCACCGTCAAGTGTAGGTGATGAGATGCGTACGGCTGCTGCCCACGTGTCGGAGGGGGCGTGGGTTAGCTTCGTTCTCCTCGATCGGAGCGGGGATCGGCATTGGTGGAGAGGAAGCGTGATGCAGTCGGGCAATTGGACGCGCTAAAGTCGGGAGAAAAAAGGAGAAAATGCATAAACAAAATATATATATATAAATGAAGGGCTAGTGATTGAAAGGTCGCTGGTCGAAGCCCCACATCTGCCGGGTCGCCACTGTTGGGCCGCCACTGTCGTCGCCTTTAACCCTCAATCGCTCGCACTGTATAGGGTCACAATCGTAAGTCGCTGTTAAATGTACAAATGTAAAACGTGCATGACGCCACGTGTCCGTCCGTCTCCGCCCGGGACCGTGATGGACCCTCGATTTCTCATCGGCTAGCATATTTAAAGGAAAGTGTTGCCGATACCGGAATACTTCAGGGTGTGTGAACGTTGACGTGTTTCGCTGTTTATCTGTTTGTTTCTTCTAGCTCCGTTTGGATCAGATTCTCGGCGAGGCGAGAGGCTGTAACGGCGGGACCACGGGGTGCATTCCGGTACCACTCGGTGACCCACCCGAAATAAATGGCCTGGAGTCTCTACGAGGTAGTCTCTCGAGGTAAGTCCCGTCTACGACGCTAACTCGTTGTTATTTAGTCTATTACTGACCCCGACGTTGTGATGCAACACCGAACCTCGACGACGTGTTCGGCCCTGTTATCAAAGGGACAGAGCATCGATCCGTCAAACCTTATTTATATGTTTAATTTCATGTGTCGGACGACGTTTCTAACACCACAGCACCACAGTTCTGATTTGGGATCAAATTTGGAATAATTAGGATAAAAGTTCGATTGCGGTCCAGGTCAGGGCTATGCGCAGGCTACTGGTGTTGTTTATCTTTGATGCTGAAATGAAAAAGGACCTTCCCCAGACTGTTGACACTCATTCAGAAGCCATAAGACAGAATCTGTGTTGGAACCATGTTGGCAGTGGGTGTGGCCGAGCGTCCATTTACTTGTGGCATGTAGTGGACGGGTGGATGGCGGGATCCGTGATCCGTATCGGTGTCTCGTTCATCGGCTCTTCTGGCAGATCCCAGAGTCGAACCCTGGCAAACTCTGTACCAAAATAATCGGACGAAGATGTTTCCGACACCTCTGCTCCTATAACACACGGTCGGTACCTGAACAGTGGGGTCCGTATCCGTGCTCGACCCCCCACGGGAGTCCCCTTTCCTGTCGAAGGTCTCTGTCAATATCCTGAACGAAGGGTGGCGAGAGGGAGGCGTGAGGAGAAAGACGGAGAAGTGAGGCCACGTGTACCAGACCGATATTCGTTCGACAGAGACCCAGTTTCTTCAGAACTCGCGGGTCGTGGCCGTCTAAGCCGAGACGCTTTGTTTTATCTCGGGTCCTCTGAACTGGCGTGCGCCCCCCCGTCCATAATATTTTGACTTCATTCTCCAAAATCAAAATAGGTAGGGGAACGGTGGACACTGCTCCTTATCGGGCGGAGCCCGCCGGAGTGACGGATCCTTCCGAAGAGCTGTAGCGCGTATTTATTTGACATGGGCAAGGATGGGATCGCCCGTACGACTCCTTCTCTCTGTGCCCGAACCCGCTCGTGTCTGCAGAGCGCCCGGACAGACCGGTAGCACGGTTTCTTCCGGAACGGTTCGCTGCCGAGATGTTCTGCTCCGGTCGCTCCCGAGTCGATCGATCAGATTGAGCTTTTCAGGTTTATTGTGGCCCTTCAGAATCTGCAGTTTCGTATTCAGCGAAGCCCAAAAGTGCAGCTTTGATCAAAGTAAAGAGAAAAGAGTGAACACGGGAGGCGTTAAAAGACGAGCCCGGGTCGTCGAACCCTGCGTGCGACGGAGCGTCGTCGTCCTAACCAGATGCAGAGGGCGTTTGGAGGAAAGGAAGTGTCGGAGCTTTATTGGATCACGCTCCCCTCAGATCTGCGCGGCCGAGCTCAGATCGGTATCGACAGGAGAGGAAATTCGTCGGGGTGAGGAATCTGTGACGGGGTCCCCCTCTCCTAACGGCCTCGTATCGACACCCCCGTGTTCTCCTGAGCCGGGATTATCAGGGGCGACGGGATCCGGTGGAAACACGGGGACACGTGGAGATTTAGGGTGAAATATTTTCTGTAAAAGGTCAGAAGACAGATCGGCCACAGATGTCCACGCCGTGTCTGATGTGGAGAGGCGCACGTCACGCTCGGCTAAGCTCGGCTTAAGGGTCCGTCGATGTACGCGGTGCGTGATAGCCCGAGCGATAATTGAAGGAAGACGGCACGGAGAGCACGGCGTCCGTCCTTCTACGGGCTACGAGGTAGCGATGCACCCTGGGTAGATCGCAGGGTCCTTCACGCACCGGCTTACACGTTTAAATTAAGACGAAGACGTCGACACCAGGCCAAATGATCTCTTTGCATTTCTTAGTTCCGTGGCACCACACCGACGATAAATAATGCCAATAATACTGACAATAAACGCAAATCTAAACCCGATGGAGAAACTATATTAGAGTCGTGATTTCAAGTGAAATTCCGGGGAGCACCTCTCGCTCTCGCTTCCACAGCAAACGTCACGATATCGGCGGAGAAAAACTCATCTGTTCTGGCAGGCCGTGCTCACCTGGGTGAACATCTCACGATAACCAAAAGCAATTCAGAACAACACACACACACACACACACACACACGGTTCAGAAAGCCGTATATCCATATATGAATCGAGTTTTTAAAAAAAACCTCGAATAAACAGATTTATTCATAAGAGACCGCGGGCCGACACCAGCTCTCATCTGCTTTGCTGAATCCATCCTGAACAGGGTCCCTCGGTACGAGGAGCCTCCAGCGCTCCCCGTCCAACACAGACGCTTCCAACACAGACGGAAATCTCTCCCGAGCTAATCTAGGTGTCGGTTACGGTCCGATCGTCGTACTCTCGGCCGTGCCGTCACCGCATACGTTTAATATTTGTATGATAACGGACACTAAACATCTTCTCTTGTGCAGACAACAGGCCTAACCTTTGAGATCTGCCAAGAAATTAGAGTTTTGTTCAAGTGTGGGGTTGTAATTACATTAAAGCTTCGTGAACTCTCTTTCTTCCCACAGAAGGCTGCAGATCTGTACAAGACGAAGGCACGGCGAAGAGACGGTGGCACTCCGGAGGCCGGACGAGGACGGGCGGAAGCGGATTTCGGAGTTTGGTAATCTTAATGAAAAAGTCGAATAGGTTTAGTCAACGCCGCCGTTTATCGACACCCGCTGTCCCAAACTTAGATATGTTCTGTAAAACTCGCCCGTCGAAAGGTCAGAAACAGAAAACTGTCACATAGCCGTGACGAGATGAATTGTCTTTTATAACTGAATTTGATATTTTAAGGTAAAAGATGTGTGCCCGGTTGTAAGATAATAAAAATATTTCTCTTAAATGAATCGTGTAGAACCAAAAGCAGAGAATAAATCGCAGCCAGACCAAAAACATTAAGCATTAAACGGAGGCAGCAGAGCAGAACCGGAGTGCGGTGCAGTACATTTTATTACAGACGGTGTAGTTCTGAGATCCCACCACCAGATGTCGCCAGAAACACCGGCCGCGGCGTCAGTGCTAGAGGTAATAATAATAACTGGAGTTCTGCTGCTGTGGTATAGTTTACTATGACCTTTTATTT
>NC_086014.1:14480748-14603248 GCF_030014385.1 Trichomycterus rosablanca | reverse complement strand
CACATACCACACACACCACAAAATACAAAATGATTATTAAAACTAGCTTTTAAAATTTTATTTATTTCGTTGTTATTGTTCACTTAGTCCTGGTTCGGGTCCAGATCCGGCTCCGGATGCACCGCAGGAGGAGGATTGACTGTAGGCTGTAGGGAGCGAGTGTGTACGGCGTGATTCAGAACACCACCGTGTCACCTGCTCGGGTGACGTCAGCGGAGCGTCGCCGGAAGTCGCGCCTCACCTGTAGTGTGTGTGTAGCCGGTGTGTTTGGAGAGTGTGAGGTGTAGGATGATGAATCGTGATTTACCGTGTTTACGGTTTTAATCGGATTTTATGTGAAAACGTAAATAATAAGAATCCTGTAGCGAGACGCGCGCGCCGGTTTTACCTGAGCACGAGACTCGCAGGTAGGAACGATGTTCAGGGTTCATGTATGTGACGTAACGGTGTTCCGTACAGGCGTCCATACATTTATGATCCTCACTCTGTTATTGTGTAAACGTTCATGTATTTATGACAGATGATTTTATGGGCACATCAGAGTTCCTCACCTACTACAAACCTTACCGTTGGAAATAACTTTTGTATTTATTTTAATTTTAATGAAAGATCAATAATTCTGTGATATTGATATTGGAGATGAATAAATGTATTAAAGTCTCGTTTAATTCGATGTATTATCGTTAAATATTTTGTATATACAGACATCAATGTTCCTCATTTACTACAAACTGTGTTTATTTATTTTATTGTTAAATGATTGATTGTAATGAACTGTTAAAATCAATAAATGTATAATCATTTTATATTGGAAATTAATACATCTGTTAATGAATTAAAGTCTTGTATGTTTTTATTTGTTGATGCCAGACTATAATTTATATACACACATGAATGCCTCTCATCTACTCCAAACCTTTTCTTTAAACATATTTTTATATGAATTTCTAGTTTAGATCAATAATTGTATTGATCAGTTTCCAAAATAATAAAATTAGTTTGCTGTTGATAAATAAAATCACACGAGACTTAGATTTATCTGTTCACACAATAACAATGTTTATAAAAGAAGTACAAAAATATATAAAGAAATAAGGTATAATGTGTGTATATAAATTATACAAGATATGAAGTGATTTATTTGCACAGTAAAATTATTATACAAATGTTTTAATGAAATAGTTTGACATCAATAGATGAAAACATTCAAATGTATTTATCTCCACTATAAAATTATTATACGTTTATATATCTGAATGAATATAAATAATAATACATTTTATTTATATAGCGCTTTTCAAGATACTCAAAGACGCTTTACATAAGACAAATAATCAAAACAAATACGTACATACACCATACAAATCAAATCATAGTACAAAATCAAAATAGTACATCAACATCAAGAATAATTAAGATAAAAACAAAGAGAGCAGCATAAGACAGTTCATTAAAAATTAGCTAAATTATGAGAGAGAACAACAAATATAGAACAATTTCTTAAAATTAGACAGAAACAGGACAGATTTACATGCAATCAGGAAACTGAAAACTTTACAAGTTTTAGGATCTAGGACTTCACATTTCTGTCGTGATCTAAGTATAAAAACTATTAAAAAGAATAGCAAAAATAAAAGCATTTATTTCGTGTTGTTACAAGTTAAATGCCATATTGAATAGATGAGTTTTGAGAAGTGACTTGAATTTGGACAGGTCAGGACAATCTCGTAGGTGTTTGGGGAGAGCATTCCATAAAGATGGAGCAGCTATGGAAAAGGCCCTGTCACCCCAGGTCCGGTGCTTGGTCCTAGAGGGTATGGACAGTAGGTTAGCCTCAGAAGAGCGAAGGCTACGGGAGGGAATGTGCTGATGGAGCAGGTCGGTGAGGTAGGATGGGGCCTGATTATGGAGAGCTTTGTGAGTGAATAGAAGAATTTTGAATTGAATGCGTTGAGCAACGGGAAGCCAATGAAGTTTTTGTAGAACAGGTGTAATATGATCACGGGAGCGAGTATGAGTAAGGAGGCGAGCAGCTGAATTCTGGATATACTGAAGTTTTTTTAGGATTTTGTTAGATGTACCATAAAGGATGCTATTGCAATAATCAATTCTGGATGTAATAAAAGCATGAATCAAGGTTTCGGCGGCAGAAAAGGAGAGTGATGGACGTAGACGTGCTATGTTTTTTAGATGAAAGAAAGCAGTTTTGGTGATGTGATTTACATGGCGGTCAAAAGAGAGGTTGCTATCAAAAATTACACCAAGATTTCGGATGTTAGAAGACGGAGACAAAGTGTCATTATCAATGGTAATTTGAAAATTTTTTGTGGTTTTTGCCAGGGTTGTAGGACCTACGATGATCATATCTGATTTTTCACAGTTTAATTTGAGGAAATTAGCTTTCATCCACAATTTCATTTCAGTGATGCAATTTGTCAGAGTGGAGTGAAGTTCAGTATTAATGGATTTGGAGGAGATGTAAAGCTGAATATCATCAGCATAGCAGTGGAAATGTAAACCATGCCGACGTATGATGTCACCAAGGGGGAGCATATAAAGAATAAACAAAAGGGGACCTAACACTGAGCCTTATATATAAGGCCTTAATATAAAGGTAGCGTAACATTAATAATCGACATTATACAAGACTTTAATAGATTTATTCATATAATTATCAATCATATCCGAGTCTCATTTCTATAGTGTCGTCCCATGAAAAGATAGAATGAAATATTAGCAGAAACGTGAGGGGTGTACTCACTTTCGTGAGATACTGTAAGTAGGTCTTAGGTGTAGATGTAGTGATTAAAATTAATATAAAATAAATACAGAAGTTATTTTAAAGCAGTCGGGTTTGTAGTAGACTAATAGATTCATTTATTTGAGCACTTGAATTATTATTATAAATAATGAAAAACTAATATATATATAAATAAGTTTAGTAGTAAAAGAGGGGTGTTAATGAGTGAAATTAAAAATAGTTTGACTTTAATAAATAAAATCGTATTAGAGTTTAATAGATTGATTCGTTTCTAATAAAGAAATTATTGTTCATTTTGGTTTTCGTGTTCAAAAATACATAGGTGAGGAGCGCTGGCGTATCTGTATAAAAAAGATTTTACTTTAGTAACTTTAGTAGACTTTAATTATAAAATAAATTCATCTGTAATAAATGAAGGAATATAAAAAAATATTTGATGTTTGTATGTAAAAATAGTTTGACTTTAATAAATAAATAAAATCACATTAGACTGTAATTTATTTATTCATCTCCAATATAACATTATTATACATTTATTGATGTTCTAAATACATTTATACAAAATAAATATAAAAGCAGTTTTTAAAAAAGTTTATAGGAGGTGAGGGACATTAATGTGTGTGTATAGAAAATGTTTTACATTAATGTATCAAAATAAAAAAAAATTATTTATTTATTTGCACAATAAAATGATTCTAAAATAAATATAACAATTATGAAAGTTTGTAGTAGATGAGGAATATTGATGTATTTGTTTAAAAATAAATCTGTATTTGACTGTAATACACCAAATGATATGAAACTAGCTTAAAATAAACAAAAAATAAATACATATCTTAAAATGACTTTTATCTAATAAGCTTTGTAGTAAACCAGGAACATTGACGTCTGTATATAGACATAATTGTACAATGATAAAAGGCATACGTGACTGTACTAGATTTATTCATCTTCAATATAAAATGATCACAGATTGATTTTCATTTAAACTCGATATAAAAGAAAAACAAAAGTAATTAAAAGAACATGGGATTTCTAGTAGGTGAGGGACATTGATGTGTGTGTAAAAAATCGTTTGACATTAATTCATCAAGTTATACAAGGTTTCGATAGATTTCTTTATTAGCACAATAAAATGATAATGTAAAAATGATTGTCAACAATAAAAAATATATATATATATAAAAAAAAAAAATACGAGACTTTGATTTATCTATCTCCAATCAAAAATCTTTAAACAGTTTTACATCAATAAATAAAATCATACGAGACTTTAATGGTTTCGTCGTCTGTATACGTGATGGACGTTCCTGTTTTTCCGTCGATTTTATGACGATCCCAAACTCGTTAGCTGCAGCGGGAGCCGGACGAACCGTTTCATTATGACTTCTCATCGAATAAGTAGACGTAATCTTAAAATTAACATCAAGTTGTTTTTGTAGTGTGTAGCCTATTTTCATGTGTGTAAGAATGTATAAAGTATATACAGTATCTCACAAAAGTGAGGACACCCCTCACATTTCTGCTAATATTTCATTCTGTCTTTTCATAGGACGACACTATAGAAATCATCGCTCCGTTTCGGAATGTCACGGTACACGTCGGAATTCATGTTTCCCTCGACGAACCGCAGCTCCCCGGTGCCGGCAGCACTCACGCAGCCCCAGACCACGATGCTACCACCGCCGTGCTCGACCGTAGGCGAGAGACGGTCGTCTCGGTACTCCTCGCCGGGGCGCCGCCACACACGCCGGACACCGTCTGAGCCGAACGAGTTCGTCTCGGTCTCGTCAGACCACGGGGCGTTCCGGTAATCCACGTTCTCGGACCGCTCGTCTTCGGCGAACCGTTCGCGGGCTTTCTCGTGCGTCGGCTTCCTTCTGGGACGACGACCGTGCGGACCGAGTCGACGCGGCGTGCGGAGTACGGTCCGAGGGCCGACCTCCCACGTCTTCGACCTCTGCGGCGACGCTGGCGGCGCTCGTGTGCCTATTCTTCGAAGCCGACCTCCGGATACGACGCCGAACACGTGGACTCGACTCCTTCGGTCGACCCTGGCGAGGCCTGTTCCGAGCGGAACCCGTCCCGGAAAACCGCCGTATGACCTCGGCCACCGTGCCATAGCTCGGTTTCGGGGTGTCGGCGATCTTCTTATGGCCCAGGCCTTCTCTGTGGAGAGCGACGATTCTATTTCTCACATCCTCAGAGAGTTCTTTGCCATGAGGTGCCATGTCGAATATCCGGCGGCCAGTATGAGAGAATCGTACCCAAAACGGCAAATCTAACAGCCCCGCTCCCCGTTCACACCCGGGACCTGGACACGTGACACCGGGGAGGGACGACGACACAGTCGGGCACAATCTGGACACGTTCGCCGTGGGGTGTACTCACTCATGTCGCCAGCTATTTAGACATCAACGGCCGCGTGTCGAGTTCTTTTCAGAGGCCGGTAAATCTACACCGCTATACGGGCTGTACACCGACTACTCTAAGTTATATCCGAGTCTCATTTCTATAGTGTCATCCCGTGAAAAGATTGAATGAGATATTAGCAGAAACGTGAGGGGTGTACTCACTTTCGTGAGATACTGTAAGTAGGTCTTAGGTGTTTTGTAGAGCAAAGCAGCCCTAACACGCCCCACTGTTTAGTGTGTGTGTGTGTGTGTGTGTGTGTGTGTGTCTTGTTGACACACACACATGGTTAAAAAAGGTGTGTACATTTATGTGTTTGTTTATGTATTTATTTATTTGTTCTTTTTCTCAGTCGGGTGCTACACACGTTCCCCACCTACACGAGAGCCCCGAATGGACCGGAGGCCGAGCCGGTGATTCAGCTGTACGAAGGTGAGTCGACACCCAGCTCGAGCGGTCGAGCCGAACCCCGTAGCACCGATCGACCGTAGACCGCCGCCGTCTGTGTCGCCGTAGGAGACGAGGAGGGTTCCGGGGACGTCGCGCCGTCGCTAAAGCGGGACGGTTCTCCGAACGGTACCGGAGCTCGGGAGCGGTGGGACGTGGCCGACCGCGACGACTCTGCGGGAGCCCGGTGGGGTTTCACCCACGGTCATCTTCATCTTGGGGGTTCCTGGCAGGATACGGGCGAGCGACACTCTCCTCGACGTCGACGTCGAGACGCAAGTAATTCGGCTCGGCCTGAAGAGCGGCTCCCGCGCGCCAGAAAAAAAAGTCTTAGATAGTTTAGCGTCGCTCGACGACCGCCTCGCCGAGGAAGCCGAAGGTAAAGGCGACGGACCGAACCCGATCGAGCACCCGCGGGGCATCCTCGAGCGGAAGGTGGAGGAGTTCGAGGCGTCTGACGTCCACCGGCTCCGCGATGCCGTCACGGCGGAGTGGAAGAGGATTCCGGTAGCGACCCGTGCGGCTCTGGTGAACGTCATGCCCGAGAGGGTTAAGGCAGTGCTAGATAATAATGGTGGTCACACAAAATATTGACACTTTGGGGACAATCTGGGCACGTTCACTGTGGGATGTACTCGATCATGTCGCAGCTTTTTAGACATTAACGGCCGCGTGTCGAGTTCTTTTCAGAAGACGGTAAATCTACACCGCTATACGGGCTGTACACCGACTACTCTAAGTTATATCCGAGTCTCATTTCTATAGTGTCGTCCCATGAAAAGATAGAATGAAATATTAGCAGAAACGTGAGGGGTGTACTCACTTTCGTGAGATACTGTAAGTAGGTCTTGGGTGTTTTGTAGAGCAAAGCAGCCCTAACGCGCCCCACTGTTTAGTGTGTGTGTGTGTGTGTGTGTGTGTGTGTGTGTGTGTGTGTGTGTGTGTCTAGTCGAAACCCACACATGGTAAAAAAAAAAAAAAAAAGTGTGTACATTTATGTAGTTATGATTGATTTATTTATGTGTATTTTTTTTCAGTCGGGTGCTACACACGTTCCCCACCTACGCGAGAGCTCCGAATGGACCGGTGTCACTCGACTCACAGAGTCTCGGGTGTGTGTGACGAACAGGATCCATATTTGGAAACGCTCGGTGTGTAAATGTTAGAAAATGGAATCGTAAGCACGCGGCTACCGTCTGTCTGTCCGTTCGTTTATCTAGTAGGATTGTAACGTCGTGTTTGACACTTTGGTTACGTTCCTGACAGGAACGGTAGTCACTCACTACGCAAGATTCATCGATTCAC
Organism: Trichomycterus rosablanca; assembly: GCF_030014385.1. Classification (NCBI taxonomy): domain Eukaryota; kingdom Metazoa; phylum Chordata; class Actinopteri; order Siluriformes; family Trichomycteridae; genus Trichomycterus; species Trichomycterus rosablanca. Next base: position 14,596,323 of record NC_086014.1, on the reverse strand, counting down.
AAGGTTATATCGAACGCAGTGGTGGACAATTCAGCGTGTCCAATTCACCTCACTCGCACGTCTTTGGACCGTGGGAGGAAACCTCCGTGGACGTGGGGAGAACATGCAAACTCCACACAGAAAGGATCGTGGCTACCGTCGGCATCCGGGCACTTTCGCAGTCGTTCGTATAGTGAAGTCTCTACTACTACATCGTGGCGGTACCGTACCGTAGTACCAATGGATTCCCAGATGTATTCCCAAAACTGCTCCCATCCTCTACATCATACAGATAGTGAAGCTTAAAGATAGATAGATACAGCGTATCACAAAAGTGAGTACACCCCTCACATTTCTGCAAATATTTCATTATATCTTTTCATGGGACGACACTATAGAAAGAAAACTCGGATATAACTTGGAGTAGTCGGTGTACAGCTCGTATAGCGGTGTAGATTTACCGTCTTCTGAAAATAACTCGACACACAGCCATTAATGTGTAAATAGCTGCAACATAAGTGAGTACACCCCACAGTGAACATGTCCAAATTGTGCCCAAATGTGTCAATATTTTGTGTGACCACCATTATTATCCAGCACTGCCTTAACCCTCCTGGGCATGGAATTCACCGGAGCCGCACAGGTCGCTACTGGAATCCTCTTCCACTCCTCCATGATGACATCACGGAGCCGGCGGATGTTAGACACCTCGAACTCCTCCACCTTCCACTCGAGGATGCGCCACAGGTGTCGGAATTCATGTTTCCCTCAACGAACCGCAGCTCCCCGGTGCCAGCGACACTCATGCAGCCCAAGACCACGATGCTACCACCACCGTGCTCGACCGTAGGCGAGATACGGTCGTCTCGGTACTTCTCACAGGGGCGCCGCCACACACGCCGGATACCGTCTGAGCCGAACGAGTTCATCTCGGTCTCGTCAGACCACGGGGCGTTCCCGTGATCCACGTTCTCGGACCGCTCGTCTTCAGCGAACCGTTTGCTATCTTTCTTGTGCGTCAGCTTCCTTCTGGGACGACGACCACGCAGGCCGAGTCGATGCGGCGAGCGGCGTACGGTCCGAGCGCCGACAGGCCGACCTCCCACGTCTTCGACCTCTGCGGCGACGCTGGCGGCGCTCGTGTGTCTATCTTTTAAAGCCGACCTCCGGATACGACGCCGAACACGTGGACACGACTTCTTCGGTCGACCCTGGCGAAGCCTGTTCCGAGCGGAACCCGTCCTGGAAAACCGCCGTATGACCTCGGCCACCGTGCTGTAGCTCGGTTTCGGGGTGTCGGCGATCTTCTTATGGCCCAGGCCGTCTCTGTGGAGAGCGACGATTCTATTTCTCACATCCTCAGAGAGTTCTTTGCCATGAGGTGCCATGTCGAATATCCAGCGGCCAGTATGAGAGAATCGTACCCAAAACAGCAAATCTAACAGCCCCGCTCCCCGTTCACACCCGGGACCTCGACACAAGACACCGGGGAGGGACTACGAAATCTGGGCACGTTCACCGTGGGGTGTACTCACTCATGTCGCAGCTATTTAGACAATAACGGCCGCGTGTCGAGTTCTTTTCAGAAGCCGATAAATCTACACCGCTATACAGGCTGTACACCGACTACTCGAAGTTATATCCGAGTCTCATTTCTATAGTGTCGTCCCATGAAAAGATAGAATGAAATATTAGCAGAAACGTGAGGGGTGTACTCACTTTCGTGAGATACTGTAAGTAGGTGTTTTAGTAGAGCAAAGCAGCCCTAACACGCCCCACTGTTTAGTGTGTGTGTGTGTGTGTGTGTGTGTGTGTGTGTCTTGTTGAAACACACACATGGTTAATAAAAGGTGTGTACATTTATGTGTTTATTTATTTATGTATTTGTTCTTTTTCTCAGTCGGGTGCTACACACGTTCCCCACCTACACGAGAGCCCCGAATGGACCGGAGGCCAAGCCGGTGATTCAGCTGTACGAAGGCGAGTCGACGCCCAGCTCGAGCGGTCGAGCCGAACCCCGTAGCACCGATCGACCGTAAACCGCCGCCGGAGACGAGGAGGGTTCTGGGGACATGGCGTCGTCGCTAAAGCGGGACGGTTCTCTGAACGGTACCGGAGCTCGGGAGCGGTGGGACGTCGCCGACCGCGACGACTCTGCGGGAGCCCGGTGGGGTTTCACCCACGGTCATCTTCATCTTGGGGGTTCCTGGCAGGATACGGGCGAGTGAGTAAATTCACCATTGTACTAATCGATTCCCAAATGTATTCCCGAAACTGCGCCCATCCTCTACGTGATACAAATAGTGAAGTTTAAAGACGTGGGTGTGGGTGGGGCCGGTTGTGAACGTTTAAACCGAACCCTAGTACAGTAGTGTTAAAAAAAATAGCAGTGATTTTAAAAAAGTGAATAAAGCACAAAATCATTATAATAACTTTTATTTCCATAAATGCAAATGCACTGAAACTACTCCACTTTCAATTCTAATTTAAAACATTTTCTTTAAAAACTCAAAGAACTAATATTTAGTGGCGTAACGATTGTTTCCGAGATCTGTGTTGCATGGAGTCGACCAACTTCTGGCACCTCTGAACAGGTATCCAGTCCAGGATGATTAGACGACGTTCCACAGTTCTTCTGCAATTTTGGGTTTTGCCTCAAAAAAAAAACAGGCTTCAGATTTCAGCCCACAAGTTCTCTATGGGATCGAAGTCAGGGGATCGGGCTGGCCACTCTATTTCCTCGATCTCGTTTGTCTGTAACCGAGATGTTTTGGGTCATCGTCATGTTGAAACACCCATTTTAAGGACATTTCTTCTTCGACACAGGCCAACATGATCTCCTCAAGTATTCTGATATATTTAAACTGATCCATGATCCCTCGTATGCGATAAATAGGCGTAACACCACGGTATGAGAAACATCCCCATGATCATCATTCTGTACCACCGTGCTTTACCGTCTTCACAGTGAACTCTGGCTCGAATTCAACGCTCGGGGGTCGTCTGACGTACCGTCTACGGCCACTAGACCCAAAAAGAACAATTTCGCTTTCACCAGTCCACAAAATGTCGAGCCATTTCTCTTTGGACCGGTCAACGTGTTCCTTGGCAGATTTTAACCCATTCGGGACGCGTCTCTCTCTTGACGACGGGACTCTGCGAGGAGTCCTTGCCGGTAAATCGGCTTCACTTCGTCATCTTCTGGACTCGCCGGTAACTTCAGATGTCCCTCGATCTTTCCGGAGGTGATCGCTGGCTAAATTTTTGCCATTCTGGCTATTCTTCGATCCGTCCGGACAGCAGTTCCACGCTTCCTTCTGCGTCTCTCGGGTTTCGGTCTTCACGTCGAGGCATCTGAGGTCACCGTAGCCGAGCAGCCGATAATCTGCTGCACCTGTCTCGTCAACTTTTTAATCAAAGTACAGTACGCTGTTCATCAGAACGATGTCTGGAACGACCCATTGTACCCAGTATTTCAGAAGGAAATGCACTTTGACCAAGGTGTGCAACATTTGCCCCCCTCCTACCTTCAATAAGGGCCAAAACTGACACCCGTTCTTCTGCAGAATGAACGACGTCGCCGATCGAACTCATCACTGCTATCATTTACGACAAGCCCCTTTCGATCGATGCTTCGATTACTCGGAATGAGCGGCGTGCACGTCCTAATCGTCGGGTTTGTTTTGTTTTCATCACTCTACTACACCGTCAAGAAAATTATTTGCTACGCAGAAATATCACTTCTACTCGAAACAGCGATTTATCAGGTTAATGATGTCGGACTGCTCTTTTTTTTTTGAACAGCACCGTACGTGATGGACGTTTCTGTTTTCCCGTCGATCTTATGACGATCCCAAACTTAGCTGCAGTGGGAGTTTGATCGACCGTTTCATTATAACCTTTCATCAAAGTAGATGTGATATTAAAAGTAACATCAAGTTGATTTTGTAGTGTGTCGTCTATGTTTAATCTGTGTAATAAAGTATATAAGTAGGTCTTAAGTGTTTTGTAGAGCAAAGTGGCCCTAACACGCCCCACTGTTTAGTCTGTGTGTGTGTGTGTGTGTGTGTGTGTGTGTGTGTCTTTCTTGTTGAAACACACACACACACACACACACACATGGTTAAAACAAAGTGTGTACATTTATGTATTTATTTATTTATGTATTTATTTATTTGTTCTTCTTCTCAGTCGGGTGCTACACACGTTCTTTAACTACACGAGAGCCCCGAATGGACCGGAGGCCGAGCCGGTGATTCAGCTGTGCGAAGGCGAGTCGACACCCAGCTGGAGCGGGCGAGCCGAACCCCGTAGCACCGATCGACCGTAAACCGCCGCCGTCCGTGTCGCCGTAGGAGACGAGGAGGGTTCCGGGGACGTCGTCGCTGAAGCGGGACGGTTCTCCGAACGGTACCGGAGCTCGGGAGCGGTGGGACGTGGCCGACCGCGACGACTCTGCGGGAGCCCGGTGGGGTTTCGCCCACGGTCATCTTGATCTTGGGGGTTCCTGGCAGGATACGGGCGAGCGACGCTCTCCTCGACGACGTCGAGACGCAAGTCATTCGGCTCGGCCTGAAGAGCGGCTCCCGCGCACCAGAAAAAAAGTCGTAGATAGTTTAGCGTCGCTCGACGACCGCCTCGCCGAGGAAGCCGAAGGTAAAGGCGACGGACCGAACCCGATCGAGCACCCGCGGGGCATCCTCGAGCGGAAGGCGGAGGAGTTCGAGGCGTCTGACGTCCACCGGCTCCGCGATGTCGTCACGGCGGAGCGGAAGAGGATTCCGATGATGATGGCGCTCACGCGAAATATCGACACTTTGGGGACAATCTGGACACGTTCACTGTGGGATGTACTCGATCGTGTCGCGGCTATTTAGACGTTAACGGCCGCGTGTCGAGTCGTTTTCAGAGGCCGGTAAATCTACACCGCTATACGGGCTGTACACCGACTACTCGAAGTTATATCCGAGTCTCATTTCTATAGTGTCGTCCCATGAAAAGATAGAACGAAACGTGAGGGGTGTACTCACTTTTGTGAGATACTGTAAGTAGGTCTTGGGTGTTTTGTAGAGCAAAGCAGCCCTAACGCGCCCCACTGTTTAGTGTGTGTGTGTGTGTGTGTGTGTGTGTGTGTGTGTGTGTGTGTCTAGTCGAAACCCACACATGGTAAAAAAAAAAAAAAAAAACACAGTGTGTACATTTATGTAGTTATGATTGATTTATTTATGTGTATTTTTTTTCAGTCGGGTGCTACACACGTTCCCCACCTACGCGAGAGCTCCGAATGGACCGGTGTCACTCGCCTCACAGAGTCTCGGCCGTGTGTGACGAACAGGATCCATATTTGGAAACGCTCGGTGTGTAAATGTTAGAAAATGGAATCGTAAGCACGCGGCTACCGTCTGTCTGTCCGTTCGTTTATTTATTAGGATTGTAAACGTCGTGTCTGACACTTTGGTTACGTTCCTGACAGGAACGGTAGTCACTCATTACGCAAGATTCATCGATTCACAAGGTTATATCGAACGCAGTGGTGGACAATTCAGCGTGTCCAATTCACCTCACTCGCACGTCTTTGGACCGTGGGAGGAAACCTCCGTGGACGTGGGGAGAACATGCAAACTCCACACAGAAAGGATCGTGGCTACCGTCGGCATCCGGGCACTTTCACGGTCGTTCGTATAGTGAAGTCTCTACTACTACATCGTGGCGGTACCGTACCGTAGTACCAATGGATTCCCAGATGTATTCCCAAAACTGCTCCCATCCTCTACATCATACAGATAGTGAAGCTTAAAGATAGATAGATACAGCGTATCACAAAAGTGAGTCACATTTCTGCAAATATTTCATTCTATCTTTTCACGGGACGACACTATAGAAATAAAACTCGGATATAACTTAGAGTAGTCGGTGTACAACTCGTATAGCGGTGTAGATTTACCGTCTTCTGAAAAGAACTCGACACGCAGCCATTCGTGTCTAAATGGCTGGCGACATGAGTGAGTACACCCCACAGTGAACGTGTCCAAATGGTGCCCAAATGTGTCAATATTTTGTGTGACCACCATTATTATCCAGCACTGCCTTGACCCTCCCGGGCATGGAATTCACCAGAGCCGCACAGGTCGCTACCGGACCACGTGGACACGACTTCTTCGGTCGACCCTGGCGAAGCCTGTTCCGAGCGGAACCCGTCCCGGAAAACCGCCGTATGACCTCGGCCACCGTGCCGTAGCTCGGTTTCGGGGTGTCGGCGATCTTCTTATGGCCCGGGCCTTCTCTGTGGAGAGCAACGATTCTATTTCTCACATCCCCAGAGAGTTCTTTGCCACGAGGTGCCATGTCGAATATCCAGCGGCCAGTATGAGAGAATCGTACCCAAAACAGCAAATCTAACAGCCCCGCTCCCCGTTCACACCCGGGACCTCGACACGTGACACCGGGGAGGGACGACGACACATCTGGGCACGATTTGGACACGTTCGCTGTGGGGTGTACTCACTCATGTCGCCAGCTATTTAGACACGGATGGCTGCGTGTCGAGTTCTTTTCAGAAGACGGTACATCTACACCGCTATACGAGCTGTACACCGACTACTCTAAGTTATATGCGAGTTTCATGTCTATAGTGTCGTGCCATGAAAAGATATAATGAAATATTTGCAGAAATGTGAGGGGTGTACTCACTTTTGTGATACGCTGTAGTAGATAGATAGACAGACTTTGTCATATATACATATACAGTTGTACAGTACAATGAAATTCTTTCTTCGCGTATCCCAGCTTGTTCGGAAGCCGGGGTCAGAGCGCAGGGACGGCCATCGTACGGCGCCCCTGGAGCAGACGGGGTTAAGGGCCTCGCTCAAGGACCCAACAGTGGCTGCATAGCAGAGCCTGCATCTGAACCGCCCACCTTCTGGTCGATAGCCCAAAGCTCTACCCACTAGACTACCGCTGTCCCCGTGCGAAGGTGTTAGAAAGCGACAGGAACGCGAACGTCCCGACGAACCTGCCGGTCGTCCGGTCCGACGCGGGCCGGGCCGCTCCCTCTCTTCCCCGGAACAGACAGACGGGACGTCGGCGGCGTCATCCAGCACGAGCCGACGAGGAAAGCGATCCGTCGCGCGACTCCGCCCCGGACGGCTTCTCTTTCACCGCCGCCAGGTGGCTCGGCTAGAGCGGACGGCCACGACTCTCTCCCTTCACCTCGCGCCTGAGGTTCAGCCGGGTCCCGTCCGAGGTCCCTACGGGTGTGGTAGAAGACGCCAGGTGTGCAGTGTCACCGACCTCGTCCTTTCCTCTCTCCCAGGATCGCGGGAACTCGTGCGCGGGAGGAATCCGTGCGAGGCTTCCTCCGCGACGTCTCTCGTCCCGTCACGTCGGAAGAGCCGCCGCGCACCGACGACCACGATCGGAAGTACCCGAGAGGAGTGTGGAGGACCTGTCTGCTTCCGTTGGTGGTTTCACTGTGACCGTGTGGTCTCGTGAACGTTAACGTCCATACGAATCTGCCCGTAGTCCGGTCTGACGTGGCCTGGGCCTCTCACTCTCCCCCCCCCCCCCTTTCCCCGTAAAGACGGGACGATCAGGACGTCATCGAGCACGAGCAGGCGAATCGGGTGAACGTGGCAGACGAGACTTCACCCCGGATGGCTTTTCTTTCACCGTCGCTAGAGCGAACGAGCACGACCGGCTCCCTTCCGAGGCCGTGCCCTCGGACCTCGCGCCTACAGGTAGGTCGGCGTAGAAGTCTCGGCCTCTGTCGGAGCCCCCTACGGGTGTGGCGGAAGACGGCAGGTCTTCGGTCTCACCGACCTCGTCCTTTCCTCTCTCCCTCTCGTAGGATCGCGGGAACGTGCGCGTGGGAGGAATCCGCGCGAGGCTTCTTCGGCGACGTGTGTCACTCCGTCTGGAGCCGGGCACGGACACGTTCCCGGTGCGGGAGCTCCTCTACCCTGGATTCCGAAGAACGAGACGAGTCGGGACGCCGAGTCCTACGGACACGGAGACGTCGGGGGGCCCGTGGGATTTCGGAACGGTCGTGGTGTACGTCGATCTGTAATAAATGCAAAGTACGCGTCGGATTTCATCGGGTGGCCGGGGCAGGCTAACGCGACGGAACGCCGCTTTTAAACGGGTGGCTAATTAAACCGGGCAAACGAGTAATTGACCGGCTGTGATGGAAACACTAATACGGTCAGAAGAACCGCTCGAGCGCCTCTCTGTGACCCGGACTCGCGCTTCGGCGGTCGAGAGTAGGAAGCTAAACGATACGTCTGAATCTACGGCGCTCGTGGGCCGCTCGAAAGTTCTAGAGAAACAGGCGAGTGTGTGTTCGGAGCCCCTGTATGTGACCGAGTTCCTGGCGATCGACGATCGGCTCCGATCGTCCCGGCCGACCTCGGTGGCGGGATCCGTCTACGGCTAGCCGGAGAACGTGGCGAAGGCCTGAAAAAAAGAGTCGTGTGCCCCGATGACGACAAGAACCTTTTGTAGAACCTAATAAAAAGTAGTCGTAGGCAGGTGACGATGTGAAAATGTTGGAACGTATGAGCTAGATGAAAAACATTTCGAAGTGACGTAGGCTCGAAGGAGCTCCCGACTGAACTGGCGGTGAGTGTAAGTCAGCTGACACGTTTCAGGATCGTGTGTGTCCTCCTCCTCCTCCATGGTCCTCTGGACTCCGAATGTCTCGTTCGTCACAGCCCTACAAAGCAACGAGTCAAGGGTCAAACAATGTGAATATGAAGGTGTGTGTGGATGTGTAGGAGGTGGATTGAAATGCGATGCGTGTCGCTGTGTGTTTTTCTGTCTGGTTTCAGCCGGCGTGACTTGGAGACGGGCACGAGCGGAGAAGCTGAAGAAGAGGTTCTGATCCGTGACATCTTTAGGAGAAGACAGGTGAGGCCACGGGGGCTACGTCTGTCGGTCAGACCGAGGCGAGAACGTAGCACCGACCGCGTGGCAGAGGACGACTTCCGGAGACGGCTCTCGGAAAGGACGCGCGCTGCCGCACGAAAGCGGTAGTGCCGGGCCCGTCCACGAGTGTCACACCACAGGTGAGTGTTCAGGTGTTTAGCTGCAGGAGACCGAACCTACGGAGAGAAGAAAAGAAGAGTATTCATTGTATTAAAGAAGGATTATGTTTGTGTGTGTGCAGGTCGTCCGTGAAGAAGAAAGGAGCGGGCCCCAGCGCCTCCCTCCAATCGTAGAGCCGCTGACCGGCAGCGCGTGCAGTGATGGCTGTGTATCACCTGCTCGAGAGTGTCTGTCAGCAGGCTGATCGAGCGGTCAGCAGAAGTAGTGAGCACACAGTGACAAAGAAAGACCCCGGCTCGTGAGCCGGCGTGTCCCGCTACACCATGGACGAGCTAGCGTGTGAACAGGGGCTCACGAGTGTGGCCGTAGTGATTCCGAGAGAAGCTGTGTGCACGTACGCGTGCGATGACGGTCGGCCGAGCACAAACGTGCCGTACCTGACGCTAGTGTGTGGAACGTGAAGGTCGCCAGCAGGGTGGATGTGAAACTACCCAGGCTGTCCCAAAAGGATGAGGGCTTAGTAAATAACTGGCAACATAATGGCTGAAAGCAATAACAGCCAGCCAGGAGTGGGTGGGTGGGTGTGTCTGTGTGTCACAGCATACAGGCGAGCTGTCAAAGTCGTTGACATATTGTGACGTGGGTTGACCCACCGGTGGCAGAACCAATAGATTGCTCGTGTGGTTGTGGAATGTGGAAGGCTATTGGTCAGGATCAGATAGGGGTGTGAACGGGTTGGCCAATAGATGGCGGGCGGCCAACGACTTGGAGTGAGTTCCAGGTGTGGTCAGAGCCGGAGGCTCATGGGAGCTCGTCAGGTGAGGGGTATAAAAGGAGGCCCAGTCCGCAAAGGCGGTAGCCTGTAGCGGTAGCCTCGTCTGTACTCAGCCTCGTCGACATGAAGACCGAGCTCGCACAAAGACGTCGGGCCGCCTTAGGAGTCCGCCTGCGGGAGTCAGCTGAGGAAGGAAAGCTGAGGGAGGACTGGGGAGGACCTCATCTCTTTCTTCTTTTCTCTGCCCAGGCCCTAGTGCTTCTTCTTGGGGTAAGCCTGGCATCTAGCCTGCCTATTGCCTGGGTCTCCAGTCCACACAAGCAGCTAACCCTTCCCAGGTTGTGTCTCTCCAGCCCTGGCCTGGCAGACCAGCCATCCAGCCAGCCATCCAGCCAGCCAGCCTGCCTGCCTGCCTGCCTGCCTGCCTGCCTGCCTGCCTGCGGGGGGGGCAGGAGGGGGGGTTCCCCCCCCCCCTCTCCCCCCCCCCCCCCTTCCTTTTCTCTACTCCCCAGTGCCACACCCCATTCTCTGCTCCCACCTACCACGCTGCCCACAGCCTCTTCATTTGGTAAGCCCACCCCCTTTCCATTCACCCGCTCGGTTCCCATAAGAGCCAGACCGCCGATGAGCTGGCTCCAGGGTGGAAGGACCCAATAAGGCACTAGGCCATGAGGCACTAGGCCATGGCCCTGCCCAGTAGGCAGCACTACATCACCCACATACCCTACACCTAGGGCACACTCCTAGGGAGGGTCACTTACCCAGTAGGTGGAGCCACCCAGTCACCAAGTGGAGCTCCGTCACTCAGGAGAAGTTGTAGGACTTCTGGCCACACCCAAACACACCCACCCACCCACAGCCCAACACACAGCTGCACATACAGAGGCATCACACAGGGGGCACTTTTCAGTCTCTTTATTAACAGTTCACAACACATCATGAGGCAGCCCTCACTCAAAAGTCAACATCGTTAGCACATGTCTCCACACTACTGAGCTCAACTACCCCATCCTTCTTGAAGCGAGCCCCGACTACCCTTATTTACCCAACAAGCACCCATGTCACTGGCATCACCGTTTCATCCAGTCACTCCGGTCCGGTTGCCCGGCTTCCTTCCTCGACCCTCTCGGCCTCGTCACATACCTCGTCAACGCTACGCACCGCTGATCGACGTTACCTTTTTGGACTCCATCGCTCGGACCCGTACGCCATTCTCGTTACCCACGGACCACGACACCTGACTGACCGTTCACACGTACGGCCCGATCTATACCTCCGGCGCCCACTGCATCCTCCCGCGACGGTAGCTAAGGGAAGAAACAGACAGTCGACTCGGACGAGCCCGATGACATCCATCGGTCACTTACCTTTCACCGCTTACACTTCTTACGGCTTACACTCACCCAAACAGGGACCCAAACAGGCACCGAAAAAGGACCCACCCCACACCGTCTCGTCCGACCGACCTGCCGGACGACGACACAGACCGCGCTCTGCGGCGTCCTGCTCCGGCTCCGACGCCCCGCTCCCGCTCCCGACGAAGCCGCTCCCGTACCTGGGTGGCGTGGAAAGCGCTCGCCTCGTCTGCAAACAAACGACGGACTCTACTAGAAACGAACAGGAAGCGAGTCGGCACATCTGGACAGACACTCACCCGCTTCGGTATCGACGGTGCTGCGGCGGCAGCTTCACGAGTGGATCCTGAAGGAGAACGACCCAGGGTGTACATGTGTGGGTGGGTGTAGCTTCTCATCCGTTCTGCAAAGAAAAGGGAAACGTCTCAAAGTGTCTCCTGGATAGTTCGGCCCGTGTCCATCCGTCTGGATGCCAGACTAGACACAGGCTACATCACACGATGCAAAACCAGGCTTCGTTTGAGCCCCGACCTCTTTGCGTGGATTACAAACCCTGAATATAAAACCCCTGATCGCTATGAGACCAATGGTCATTCGCATTCATTGACATGCTAGCGTGTCGTCCCCGCAAAAGCCGATAGTTTGGCCGTCTCGGCACCTGCCTGATGAGTCCGTCGCTTATCATTACAATCCTCTCCACCTAGTAGAGATGTAGGCAGCTAGACAGCAAGGCAGCTCACTTGGTTTTTAAACACACCCGATTAATCGACACCGGACAGTGGAGGAAGGATGGGAGGAAGGATGGGAGGAAGTGGGGTGACAATATCTGAGAGATCTTAAACCGGTCCTACCTGTGCACCGTCCTGCCGGTGGAGGGAAAGTCGGCCTGGAGTCGGACGACGACGACGCTCTCCGTCGGACGCTCCGCTCCGCTCGCGGGAGGGTCGGTCACAGAAGGCGGTCTCTCTCTCTCTCTGGTGGAGCGATCCCTCGTCTCTGTCCCGACGGTCCGAGAAAGCCTGGCGACCACAGAACGATACAGATGCTATGATTGATCGACGATTGTTTTATTTATATCTATTTCTGTACACTTCTGGACAATCAATAAAAGCATTTCACTGCCAGCTGTACCACGTATGACTGCATATGTGATCGATACACACATACACACACACACACACACACACACACACACACACACACACACACACACACACACACACACACGACAGAGAGAAACCTATTCTGACTGCTTCACGGAAACCCTGTTTTTAACGTCGGATCGATTATTTCTTTGACATATCCGTCGCCTTTCGAGTGTCACAAGTTCCACACGTCAGACTATCCGATATCGACGATCGGGTCGAAGCGTTTCGAGCGCTCGAAACGTGAGCCCGACAGACCGTCCTACGCGTGCACACCATCGACACATGACGGAGATGGAACGCACCACAGTTTTTACATATATAGCCACATGTCACGTACACTCAAGGACCGAAAACATGTGCTCACTACTGCCGATTGCCCAGTTCCAGGGTTCGAGCCACCACCCGCTGCTGAGAGTTCAATAAACCATAGTCTTCCGACTTTGGGTCGATCATTAAGGAAAGCCCCTCCCCTCTCCCTGCAGGACCACGTCCCACTGGACAGAACTCCGATGACCTACACAAAGCCCCCGGTTCCACCGCCACAGACCACCTTAGGGACGACTTGAAAAGTCAATTGCGAGCAAACAAACAGACAAACAAACAAACAAACACTTTCTTTTCGAACATTCATGTCATTAAAATGCTCTTTTTATTGAACTGGCACCAGTTCCCAAAATTAACTATGCCTTAGGATGGCGGCGCATGCAGACGCAGCGGCTCGATGCTCTCCGAACCTTTGTAGTTTTTTCGTTTTTTTTCTGGTTTTATGTTTATGTTTGTCAGTACATGTGACAGTAGTAGTGAGCTACTCATACACTCGAGCACAACTCATCTGCATCAGTGAACAGTACAAGGAGTACAGTTTTAATTCGGAAAACATTCCACCGGAGATACTTCGCTCACCTGAGCCCCATGGCGCTATCCTCCCGGCAAAGCGACGAAGGCGGCGTAGGGACAGAAAGCAGAAACGGGGGAAGCGAGCCGGGCTACGCGCTAGGCTACAGGCTAACCCCTACAGACCAGCCGTTCCGAGTCTCCTTCTGGCCAACTCCAGGTCTCTTGTCAACAAGATGGACGAGATCAGACTCCGGATTTCATCACAGGATAAAAACAACTGTGTGATGATCATTACAGAAACCTGGCTGAATCGCTTTGTTCCCGATGCTGCTATCGAGTTAGCCGGTCGCTCCGTCTACAGAGCGGATAGAACAGAGGACTCCGGGAAGCGCAAAGGTGGAGGTGTGTGCATCTACATCCACAACAGCTGGTGCACAGACACGGACATCACAGCGACACACTGCTCACCGGATCTGGAGTTTTTAACACTGCGATGCAGACCGTTCTTTCTTCCGAGGGAATTCACTTCGGTTATAATCACGGCAGTATACATTCCTCCGCAAGCTAATGCTAAGCTAGCGCTGAGCAAGCTTCATGATGCTGTAAACAACCAGCTGACAGAACATCCGGACGGAATTGTTATTGTGGCAGGGGACTTTAACCACGCAGACCTGAAGTCGGTCATGCCGAAACTTCATAAATGTGTGCATTTTCCCACGAGAGAAAGAAACATTCTGGATCAGGTGTACATAAACATTCCACATGCATACAAAGCCAAAGCATCTGCACACCTCGGACTTTCGGACCACATCACACTGAACCTGACCCCAGTGTACAAACCTTTGATCTGCAGGACACGACCAACAATCAAAACTGTACAGGTGTGGAGTGAGGATACAACCTCAATACTGCAGGACTGTTTTGATAACACAGACTGGGATTTGTTTGCACAGGGGGCAGATTTGGAGGAATATGCATCATCAGTCATGGGATACATAAACTTTTGCACTGAGAATGCACTCACAACAAATACAATAAAAGTGTTTCCTAATCAGAAGCCATGGCTAAACAGGAACGTACAGACTCTGATTAAAAGACGTGATACAGCATTCAGGACTGGAGACAGACATGCTTATTCAATAGCTCGAAGGAACCTCAAAAAAGGCATTAAGGAGGCCAAACGCAGATACAAACAGCGTATTGAGGAGCACTTCCAGAACAACAACCCCCGCAGCATGTGGAATGGAATTAAAACACTGACGAACTACAAGACCAACACCCTGCAGGACAGTAATGACACCAGTTTACCTGATGTGTTAAACCAGTTCTTCGCTCGCTTTGATCAGCAAAACAGCGGACTTGCCTCTCACATCACACCACCTGTTGAGGAGCAGACACTGGTTCTAAAGCGTCATCAGGTGAGAACCACCCTGCAGAAAGTGGACCCCAACAAAGCAGCGGGCCCAGATGGAGTTTCTGGAAGGACACTAAAGGTCTGTGCCAACCAACTAGCTGAGGTTTTCACAAACATATTTAACCTCTCGCTAAAACAAGCTGCCGTCCCGACGTGCTTTAAAACCTCCACAGTCATACCAGTACCCAAAAAGTCTGCAGTGAAATGCCTTAATGACTATCGACCAGTGGCACTAACACCGGTAGTCATGAAGTGCTTTGAGAGGCTGGTTCTTTCACATATCAGAGACATCATACCCCCGGATCTGGATCAACATCAGTTTGCATATAGAACAAACAGATCCACTGAAGATGCTGTCTCAATGGCACTTCACACCACACTGTCACATCTGGAACAGTCCAACACGTACGTGAGGATGTTATTTGTGGACTTTAGCTCTGCGTTCAACACCGTAATTCCTCACAAACTGGTCGAGAAATTGATGTGCTTGGGACTGGACAGTTCCATCTGCTCCTGGATTTTGGACTTTCTCACGGACAGACCACAACGTGTCAGGATAGGACATCACACCTCCTCCACTCTGATCCTGAACACCGGTACCCCGCAGGGCTGCGTGCTGAGCCCCATGCTCTTCACCCTGTTCACGCACGACTGCACCCCAATCCACACCTCCAACACAATAATAAAATTTGCTGATGACACCACAATTGTTGGCCTAATTACAGATGGTGATGAAAGTGCCTACAGGACGAGGTGAAACGTCTGGGTGAATGGTGCAAAGTCAATGACCTAGTACTTAACACCTCCAAGACAAAGGAGATCATCGTGGACTTCAGGAGAACAAAGAGGTCAGAACATCACCCCCTTCACATCTCTGGAGAAGTAGTGGAATGTGTGGAGAGTGTGAAATTCCTTGGGGTCCACATATCCAACAATCTAACATGGACACAGAACACCTCATACCTGAACAGAAGGGCACATCAGAGACTCTATTTCCTGAGAAAGCTAAAACAAGCTCAGCTTCCTCAAAAACTCCTGGTGAACTTCTACCGCAGCACCATCGAGAGCGTCCTCACCAACTGCATGACTGTGTGGTACTCCAGCTGCACAGCCTCAGAGAGGAAGGACCTACGTCGGGTGGTCAGAGCGGCGGAACGTATCATCGGGACCGAACTCCCCAACTTGGACAGTTTATATAACAGCCGTTTACAGAGCAAGGCCGACAGCATCAGTAAGGATGCAACACACCCTGGGAACCATCTGTTTTCCCCGTTACCATCTGGGAGGCGGTACAGGGCTATTCGGGCACACACGAACAGACTGAGGAACAGCTTTTTCCCAAGAGCTGTGGCCTCCATCACCCCTCCCAGCACCTCATAGACTGTGTACTTGAACATTGCGTATTTGCACATCTTCATACAACCATTCATACAACCATTCTCTCACTCAAGCATAAATCATCACTTTGGAAACTGAACTGGTATCTCCACATAGCACAGTCACTTTACTTATATATTCATCCATAATTAATTTATTATTCATCCTACAATCCCTACTTAAATTGTACTGGTTATTGTGTAAATATCCATATGCTATGTAAATACTTTTGCTTCTTCTTTTTTATCTCTCGGAGAGTGTCAAACAAAATTTCGTTGTACGCGAGTATAATGACAATAAAGGTTCTTCTTCTTCTTCTTCTTCTTCTTCTTCTAGTGACGAGCCTGTCCACAACAAGGGAGGAGACCTGGGAGCAGATATACACCGATCAGTCATAACATTCAAAGCACTTTGTAGTTCTACAATTACTGACTGTAGTCCGTCTGTTTCTCTACATGCTTCGTTACCCCCTTTCACCCTGTTCTTCATCGCTCAGGACCCCCACAGGACCACCACAGAGCAGCTATTATTTAGGTGGTGGATCATCCTCGGCACTGCAATGACACCGACACGGTGGTGGTGTGTTAGTGTGCGTCGTGCTGATGCCGCTGGACTTTTTAAACACCTCACCGTCACCGCCGGACCGAGAACAGTCCACCCGCCGACGATATCCAGCCGACGGCGTCCCGTGACCACTGACGAAGGTCTAGAAGACGACCGACTCAAACAGCAGCGATAGGTGAGCCATCGTCTCTGACTTTACATCTACGAGGTGGACCGACTAGGTAGGAGCGTCTGACAGAGTGGACACCGAGTGGACACGGTGTTTAAAAACTCCAGCAGCGCTGCTGTGTCTGATCCACACGTACCAGCACGACACACACTGACACACCACCACCGTGTCAGTGTCACTGCAGTGCCGAGAATCATCCACCACCTAAATAATAGCTGCTCTGTGGTGGTCCTGACCATTGAAGAACAGGGTGAAAGGGGGTAACGAAGCATGCAGAGAAACAGACGGACTACAGTCAGTAATTGTACTACTACAAAGTGCTTCTATACGGTAAGTGGAGCTGATAAAATGGACAGTGAGTGTAGTTTTTATGTTAAGGCTGATGAGTCAGTCAGTCAGGATTGGCACTCGAACATCCAGCACAAAGACCATAAACATTGGGACACCTCAAGGCTGCGTGCTGAGCCCTCTTCTGTACTCGCTCTTCACACATGACTGTGTGGCCTCTTATAACACCACCAGTATTATTAAGTTTGCTGATGACACCACAGTCATTGGTCTTATTACTGGGGGGGATGAGATGGCGTACAGGAGGGAGGTAGCAGATCTTGAGGACTGGTGTCAGAACAACAATCTTTCATTAAATATCAACAAAACAAAGGAACTGATTGTGGACCCCAGGAGGAGAGGAGAACAGCATACACCGCTGTATATAGGTGGAACAGTGGTGGAGAAGGTGAAAACCTTCAAATTTCTGGGTGTGCACATCAGCGAGGATCTCACCTGGTCCTGCAACACACGCCATATCATTAAGAAGTCTCAACAGAGACTGTACTTCCTAAGAAGACTAAGAAAATTTGGCATGTCAACCAAAATTCTCAGCAACTTCTACAGATGTACGGTGGAAAGTGTCCTTACCAGCTCCATCACAGTCTGGTATGGAAACTGCACTGCAGAGGACAGGAAGGAACTCCAGCGTGTAATAAAAACTGCACAAAGAATTTCTGGAACGTCCTACCCTGCACTACAGGACATTTATCAGACCAGGGTGGTCAGGAGAGCCCACAACATAATTAAGGACAGCACACCCCCCCCAAAACTACCTCTTTACTCCTCTGCCATCAGGCAAACGTTTCAGAAGCCTAAAGGCCAGAACAACAAGACTGACAAACAGTTTTTACCCACAAGCAGTCAGGCTTGTGAACAAACACGGACTATCACATACACAACTTAGCTCATGAACATTGTACATCCTCTACAATGCACTATTGCACATTTAAATGACTGCTGCTACTTGCACATAATGTTGCACAATTTACACTTTAAAATAACTGCTGCTGTATTTTTTCTGTATTTATGCTGTATAACTGCATAATTTCTGCACCTTATGTAACTGCTGCTATGTGCCTTTTGTACTGCCTTATTTTATTTCTATTTTTTTCCTCTGTATATAAAACTTTTTTTTATAGTTTAAATTATATATTTTTAAAAAAGTTTTTTCTAGTAACATTCTGTTAGTTTAATTTTGTTTTATGTTTTATACTTATTGATGTTTGGAGGACGAACAAAGTAAAAATGTCATTGTACAGTGTAACTGCTAATTCTTCTGTGCACATGACAATAAAACTCTTGAGTGTAAAGTCTTACAATAACACGTTCCATTACCCACATCAGCCGGACTGACCCGGTAAGAAATCCCGTGTAGGTGTAAACTGTGGATCACGGCTGTCAGCGCTGTATCACGGTGTTCCGTACGAACGTTCGGTCTCGATCGGGTTCTCTGTACGGAACACCGTGATCACTGTATTTGCGTTAGCGTTCTGTTAGCTTAGCATAGCACAGTTACCTGACCGTTATAAACAGTGACAGAAGTGTCGTCAAACTTACTTGGAAAGGGCGGCCGTCTCCGGGAGGTGATCGTACCGCTCGCTGACCCGGAACAGGAGCGAATAATGTCGAAATAAAGGATCAAAACAAACAATCAACTCATCGATAAACTCAGACCTGACTGACGTCAACGTAAACACACGCACGCTGTTACGCTTCTTCTTCTTCTTCTTCGTTGTATTTGCTGTCGCGGTACAAGCCGTACATGTACCGAGCGCCCTCTACGGTACAGTGGTGTGAACTGCATACACACGCCAGTGCTCGGTGCGGATGACCGGCGTCAGTAGGTTTGGTCCCTGGTTCAGAAGGGCTAACCGAGGGTAACCAGCACGGGTACTCGGGTACAGTGTGGGTCTCTCGGCGACGAAAGAAAGATCACCGATCTCTAAACGCACGTCATACCCTAGGTTACCAAGCAGGGCGGCACGCTGGCTCGGTGGGTAGCGCCGTCGCCTCACGACGAGAAGGTCCCGAGTTTCTAAATGAATCTATTGACTTATTAACATTTTTTGACACACTTCGGTTACATTTATCACAGGACAGGAATCGAACGGTCACACGAGAAACACACCCACGGACGATTTTCGAGCTCCGACGAGCGTCTTTGGACCGCGGGAGGAATCCGGAGCACCCGGAGTAAACCCGTGCCGACGCGGGGAGAACACGCGGACTCCGCACGGAAGGGACCCGGACCGCTCCACCTAGGACTCGAACCCCGAACCTTCTCGCTGCGAGTGAGGGTGCCACCCACCGAGCCGGCGTGCCGCCCCATCTCAGACGTCAAGAGATAAACGAATCGAATAAATAAACAACAAACGTGTTCAAACTTCTTTCACTCTTATTTATTGACAACATTTCAGACAAAGGAAAACAAAAATAGACAAGAACGTTTTGGTACATCGTGAAAGATAAAGCTGCACGCACCGACGTCCTGACGTACAGAAATGACGTCGGACTACACGTGTCGTGAAACCGGGTACTGACCGGGTACTCGGTCAAAATGCCCGTGAGGGCGGCAGTGAACTTAAAACTACAAATCCTGGAAAGACTCGGTCACTTGAAAGTGTGACACCTCTGAATTTAGCTTCGTTTAGCTTATCTCGGTGTGTGTGCGCGTGTGTGTGTGTTAAGCGCCGTATCGTTTGGCGTGTACCACGTTGCTCTGTGGAAGCTCTACATTCTTTACTGACAGGTGGGGAAACTCCACCTAAACCTGTGAGATAGACACACATACGCACGTACGCACTTGGAACACGGACGCCGGTTTCCTCCGACGGGGCGGCGGGATGGACTCCGGGTACGCGGCGCTCAGAGGGTTTGGGGTTTCAGGCGTCCGCCGTCTCCCTCGCTGACGAACCTCTTCCGCCCTCTGCAAAACACACAGAAACGTGGCTTTCAGTTCGAGGCACCGTGTCCCAAACCGGTCGGTAGGGTCGACTCCGGCCGGGCACCCGACGGGCGCCGTCGCCCGTGTCTATAGGGAAGATGACCGACGTTCTTTCCTAGGGCGCATTCACACGAGAAGCGTCCGTTCGCCCCGGTTCCCTACGGAGTGCGGCCGTGCCGCTCAGCTCGCCGCTTTTATCGGTTCACCCGATAAAACTTTGACCCGGTGTGCCGTTCGCCGACCTTTTTTGAACCTCCTCCGACGAGACGGACCGAGACGTCGACTCTAAACGACTCGCCAAGACGGTCGCGTGCCGCGGGCGTAACGTCTCTCACTCACCGACAGGGGCACCGGTCTCTGAGCCGTCTGTCGACGACTCCGGCGCCGAAGCTCTCGTCCACGAAGCGCTCCAGTATAGAGAAGGCGCGCGGCACGTCGACGCTGATGTCGGCCACGTCCTCGTACACTCTCTCGTAACCCTGCGGACACACGATCGAGGAAAGGTTTAACGTCCTCGGCCGCGAGGAGTCGCGAGTACTACCGACGCCACGTCGCCGGCGGGTGCCACTGACCCTTCTCGTCTGGTCCGCCGTGATGACCGAGGAATCGTACAGAGATTTCAGCAGCTTGAGGATCGTCCGACGGGTCGCGTCTCCTCCGGACTCCAAAACCATGACGATCGCCTGGAAGAGACACGTCTGGGTAAACATCTGCACCATAGTAACAACACTCGGTGGCGACGTCGGTCACGCGGATCGACAGGATCGATAAAAAAAAAAAGAAGTGCCGGGCCGAGGCCGGGCGCGTCCGAGTCACCTCGTACACGAACTCGTGATGGAAATGCGGCACCTCCAGCTCCCTCAGACACCGCTCGGCCTCCTCCGTGTCCCCCGAGAGCACGTACTCCTTCAGCGACAGGTTTACCTGCAGAGAAGAATCGATGAGATTTTTTGACATCACTTCCTGCTTTTTAATCACTTAATCACTCAAATGAGACATTTCCAGGTCCCCGTCACACTCCTCGTGCCCTGTATCCACATTGGCCGAACACATCGAGGTCGCTAAAGCTTTACATATACTCGGTACGATCCGTTTGGCACGTAGCTTGACGGACCCTGTTCTGAAAACCCGAAAAACACTGATCGTAGGCTTGATAATTATTTTCAATCCTATTATAGTCTGATAACAGCCAGTGACTGCATTAATATGAGCATTTGGTTGCACATTAGTAGCTACGGCACTCAAGTGCGCTTACGGAACTGAAATTCCCAGTGTTGTAGTTCGCTATTACTCCACTAGAGGGCAGTAAACACTACTTAAACGTCTGGTGTACTGGTTGTGTATTGGCTCTTATTTGAAGACTTTTTTATTGTATTTTCTAAAGTGTTTTGAATTATCGCTCCCTACCGACAGTATAACGGTTTAATTTTACACATACACCCGTTATATCGTTATACAGGCAGGTTCATTTATAGTCTTGTTCCATTTTGCGATACTAATTCCGGTTCGATTCGTAATTCTACGCACCGTAACATTTTTAGAGATGCCGTACAGGCAGACTGCACCGGTGAATAAAAGCCCCACCGTCGACTAACCCGTCCGGTCGATAAATAAGTCGACGAATAGATGAACATCAATGCCGCCACACCACCACATGACATCCGGACGGGTGGCGTCCTCACCTCTTTGACGAGTTCGTCGACGGGCCTCCGTCCGCCTCCCGAACCCCGGAGGTTATCGATCTTGATCCCCGCCTCCTCGCTCATCTTTAACAGTACGGCGGCGCGGTCCAGGGCCGCCCTGCGAGTGAAAAACAAACCAGATTAGACGACGCTGTAATCCACGTGACCTCCGCGTCACGTTAAATCGACCGTGTTCGGTCACGCCGGCGAGTCTGTGCCGAGGTCGCGCACGCCGCAGACACGCACCGAGCCGTCATCTATGGTCCAAGACCACCGTACGGGTCGAGGATCCGTACGTGAGCGGAGGACCGACACGGAGCGAGTACGCCGTGTTCGGAAGAGGCCGTTTGCGTGAGGCCGATCGACGGTGGCTCCTCGGCTAGATAGTTCCTTCTATCGAACGTTCATCTGGCTCCTACACGAAACAAACAGAGACGCCGTGTGCGATGTGTACGTAGCACCACGTACCTCGCGTGCTCGCAGTCCACTCTTCCCTTGAATCCGTCCACGTAGTTCCTAGAGAGGATCTGATCCGCGACCGCTCTGGCGATGAACTGACCCACCAGCTGGAAGCACAGAGAGCACATTTAAACTCTCGAAATCGGTGCCAGTCGACGCTCACCTATACGATTGTGTCAATTACTAAATGTCGTTACTATACTTAAGAGACATGATCCGAACAACGGCAAGAAACGGGATCATTAGGCTCATCTGACAGGATGGAGAAGTCGCTGCTGTTTAGGACCGGACCGAACCTGCAGGATACGCGCGGCCCGAGTTCGTGATCGACTGCAAATTCAACTTATTTTCATTTTTTTGGGGGGGGGTTTTTTACCCCTTTTTCTCCCCTTTTAGCGCATCCAATTGTTCAATTAGCATCGTGCTTCCTCTCTGTCTATGCCGAACCCTGCCCTGACGGAGGTGATCGAAGCTAACCCATATCCCTTCCGAAACACGAGCAGCAGCCGGATGCATCTTTGCCACCCACACGTCGACGAGTTTGGCGCCACCCAGCGCTGCATGCGGAGAGACACACCCTAAGGGCACCCCCTCCCATCTCTGTGTAAGCGCCTCCAATCGGCCGGCAGAGAACGCGATCGCATTCTGACAGAGAGAGACCCGCATCCGGTTCTTTGTCCCACCCCCCACCTGAGCGACCGGCCGATCGTCGCTCATATAGCCACTCGGCTTCGAACCGGTAAAGCGAGGCTGGATTCGATACCACGTTCTCAGAATCCAGCCCTGGTTGCGGCGCGTCTCTTTTTACCGCTGCGCCACCTGAGCGGCTCTTATTTACATGTTTTAGGGCATGTTTACACAGTGGTTATATTCACAGCTGGAAAGGTAGGTATTTAACGTCCCTACAAACATCGGTATAGAGTATTTTTTATAAAAACAAAAGGGCATTTCGATACGCTTGTCGATCACAGATGCGAGTTCGGTTGGTCTCATCGGCGCAGCTTCGCACACGATCCGTTCACCGCACCGGCGACCGTCGCCGTTACCTGTGGAGCGGCGGGCGTGTCCAGCACCAGGTCGGGCAGCTCCTCGAGCAGTCTGCGGAACGAGGCCTCGATGTCGGAGCGGCCGAGGACGCGGCCGCACAGGCGTCTCAGCAGCAGGGACGTGAGCTCCCTGTGACCGGCTTTCGACTCCAGCGCCAGAGACACGGCTAACAGAGGGACGTCGCTGCGCATGGATCCCAGGTTCAGCTCGCTCAACAGCTCCTGCGGAAAGAGAGGAGAGATCCGGCGTAGTCGCAAACACGGACGCCGCCCGGCGAGCGGAGAGACGCCGACGTCGAGCGGTTTTACGTACCGCTACTTCGTCGGCGTCTCCGTGCTCGAAGTACTCCCGGACGATGGGCGTGACGGCGCGGGTGAAGTCGTCGCCGTCCAGCGGCAGCACCACCGTCTCGTACACGACGTCGTCCTGCGTGACGAGAGGGAGAATTCGATTCGGTTCATTCGATACATAAAGAGAACCCATCATGGATGCGGTGACCCCTCCCGGCTGCCCTTCCTGCTGAGAACCGGAAACCCCAAAGAGTCCCGAGCCCGAACCAAACTTCGAGCTCGCTTCGGTGTTTTTAAGTTTGCTCCGAGCCGTTCCGTCTCTCGCGTACGATCGCTCGGGTTTGTCTCCGTTGCAGAAGGTGAGCTCCACCTTCCCCGTAGAGCCTGCGTCACCGCTCTACCTTCTGGTTCTGCCT
The DNA here is from genome assembly GCF_030014385.1 of Trichomycterus rosablanca. Classification (NCBI taxonomy): domain Eukaryota; kingdom Metazoa; phylum Chordata; class Actinopteri; order Siluriformes; family Trichomycteridae; genus Trichomycterus; species Trichomycterus rosablanca. Next base: position 14,572,495 of record NC_086014.1, on the reverse strand, counting down.
TTTAATCGTGCCCGTATAAACAGGGGTGTCGGGGGTGTATTAAACTCCCAGCCGCCCCTAACAATAAAAGAGAGTTTTTTAGCTAGACACAGACGCACTCTACCTGATCTTCGTCGTAGTTGGGATCGCGCACGTCGACCTTCTCCTCGACGTACACTTCTCCCGGCGTGCCCCACACCCCCTTACCCCCGGCACCACCTGCACAGACAGACAGAAAACACACGGGGGTCACGTCGAGTCAAGTCACATTTATTACTACGAGGCTTTTTACAATACACGTGGTCTCAAGGCGTCTTTACAGAATCCAGGACAGACGGACCAGAAACCCTTGTCGAGCGAGCCGAGGGCGACGGTGGCGAGGAAACACTCCCTTAAAAACACAGGAGGAACCTTGCGAGGGACCTCCATCCTCCTTGTCTGGCCTGGAGAATAATCTAAATGCACTAGACTTACACGAATCATACAGATGAAATGAGCTTAAAGAACAGACGAGCAACGCGAGTTCTTCGTTATTCAGCCCAGTCTGTGATCAGACACGTTTTCAATGCGACGCGCCAGGTCGCCGTGACATCCGGCAGGAGCGGCATCGTCGGCTTGCGGTCATGAACCTCGGGCGAACGGGTAGACGGGTTAAAGGCGTCCCTCCGTACGCCGTGCAGCTCCGCACGTGTCGGATCCGATCACCACTGTTTACACGACGTCCGAAGAGAAGCAAAAACTGTTGTGTTTTATTTGAAATCAGAACCGTGGGATTATGGGAATAGTCTATGGCAACTAGTGAGCTGAGAAACACTGATTGAATGCGTCCTCGGATCGACAAAACAATGTTTCTCACGCCTGCACGTCTCTTCATCTTGTGACAGACGTCAACGTCAAACCGCAGCTCTAGGCCAGACGCACGTCATACCCGCACCCCGACGAGCTGGCACCGCTGCACATGATTTCTGGCTCGGTGGACTAAAGAGGCACGGCATGCCTTCACATAACTCGCTTGTTTTACATCGTCCTTTCTCTTCGGCACACGCCCACTGAACATCTCTACACGCTCGCGTGGGAGAAACAGAGATTACATAACACGCGTTTGCATCCTGCAATTCTCCAACAACTGCCCGCTTCCGTTAGAAGAGCATCGACCAAACACAGACAGCTCCACATCAGAATCGTCTACTAAAGCCTTCACCGAAAGGCACCTAAAAATGAGACACGTCGAGCTCTATATCACTAGTCCCGCAGCCTCCTGGATCCAGACCGTATGTCAAACGAGATTAAACATCTGACGAAACGGCAAGCGATTCTGGTTTGAAGGTGGGTGGGGCGAGAAATCCTACCAGGGTGAAAAGAAGCTCAGTTTGTTTATTATGAGGTACTCTTCGCCTCCTAGAAGCAAACTGCATTTCAATCAAATAAAAAGAAGCGTATCTATGCACGCTGTACAGTCACTACACTCTACTTCTACTTCTTTTGCTTGTTCGACTACTGGAGGCCAATCATTTCCCTGTACATCTTAATTACATTTTCAGTACCGGTATGGATCTAATGACCTATTATCGCACCGAGGTTCGAAAAACTAAAGGCATTCAGGTGCTCACCTTTCTTCGGCAGGCCTCTGCCTTTGCCCTGGCGTGACCTGCGGTCCAGCACCTTGCTTTTCGGGCTGGCGAGGGGCGCGGTGGATCGCGTCGCCTCGCCGTTGTCGCTGAGCGAGTCTCCCCGGCCCGAGTCTCTGGAGGAATTCTTGCGGAGGCGCCGCTTGGCCTTGGCCTCCAGTCGGGCTTCGTGGAGGTTGCCCGCCGGCGCCGGCGCCCGGTCACCGTGGATTTCGCCGTCGGTTTTGGACCCCGGGCCGTTTTCTTCGTCGTCTGACCGATAGGAGTCGCTCAGGTCGTCCGCCTCTGCGGAGAGGGAATTCAACTGTCGGTTCACTTATTCAAGAAAGTAGGTCACACGTGTAGCACGCTTCTCTCTGTCTGCGTACTACCCACAGGCAAACGAGTACTTGAGGAGTACTTGGGATTAGAGCTACGAAAGCTAGAAAAACCAGCACTTACCGACAGGGTTGGAGTTGAGCCATGCCTCGCAGTCTGTCGCCATGATTTCTGGGCTGATCTTTGCACCAAAGACCGTTCAAAACCTAACAAGTTTGTAAAGGTAAAAATTAATAAAGTAAAGTAAAGCCAATCATTTTAACTACACTACTTTTTCTGCAAATGTAAATGCACAGGTCAAATTCAGTACTACCACACTTATTTGTCAGCTTGCAAAGAATCTGGAGCCTGTAAAAGCCATTTGAAAAGCTCAAGCTTGTGCTTTTTATTTTCTGCTCTTTGTAAAAGCAGCAGCCTCTTTTCAGTTACGTTTTCCTTTACAGACCGTCCCAAACTCTCCTTTTCCATCTACCTCTGTGATGTCCCCGTGTCATCAGCAGCATCGTGCTGCTCCTTTTTCCTAGGGTAACTGTGTTCAAAGTGTTCCTTTGGGATCCAGGGTTTGAATCCCCAGCAAAGCTATCGACCGGTCCGGGTTCTACATACACACCGACACATGGATTGGCGTCCTGTCGAGGGCACGTTACTGCACTGTGCCCCGTGATTCCTGGGAAGCCGGAACCGCCGCAACCCAGACCGGGATGAAATGGGGGTAAAACATGGAAAATAAATGAGTTCGAGTAGTATGAATATACCGGCTATCATTCATATAACAGTGATCAAAGTGTTCCTTTTATATCTATCGGTTCACAGAGATTTTGCAAACTCCTGACCTTGACTTTTGTGATGAGACTGCAGGTTAGGACGTCTCTACACTTTCTGGCAAAGCAAAACACCCACATGTTCTTTTTACAGTTCTTTTTAACTGACGGGTCTTCGGGCAGCCTAAATGGGCCTCATAGTCTCTAATGACAATTCTCGACCTGCCCGACTAACAGAAAGGGGGTCCGAACACTTCCACATTCCTAAATGACCTTCATTTTACCTTCATTACAATGGTGTCAAAAGTGTATATTAACATTTGCAGACCATGGACATTGTTCAAATAGACTAAACGTGTTTTGGTTAGGGGGTTCCTAAACTTTTGCCCACACACTTGAACTTAGTTATCCAGTTATACATTTATACAGTTATACATTCTGATTAAACATTTTAGTAACTAGACAAACATATTCTAAACCCCTTTTTGTACAACAAACTAGATAATAATGATAATAATGATTTTTGAATATAGTTTGTATATATAATGAGGTTATTGTTTACGTAACACGGTGACACTGTAAAACATGCCTCGACATGTCAACACACTGTCACCTGACCCGATAAACGTCCTAATGACGGACTTGCCTAAATGTAAAGTCATTTAAAACGTATCAAAAGTTGTTAGCAGAGATGTTAAAGTTTTATTTTTGCCTTTTAAACAGGTTTTAATCTTTAAACGGGCAGCGCTGTGAACGTGCGGGGTTTGTTTTGTATACACGAGCAGCTGCCCACCACATTCTGACCGCGTTCCAAATTGACACCCGCTCACATCGTAGTGCGCTAAGTGGAGTGTCTAAGCCTCCGCTACACGTCACACCTAGTGCGCTTGACGTAGGGAGCACGGAGCAATTTGAGATCCGAGCATAAACAAACCTGCGTCAGCTTCATTGATCGAGCCGATACGGCTGTTCACTCTCGATACACCTTTTCTAAAGTATCCATACGTCTTAAAACGCATCGATCTATAGCGAATAACAGCACCGAACATAATAAACTCACTCACCTCGATTTAAAGTTGCCTTTTCGACTGACACCGCAGCGCTTCTTCTACGAAACGTTCTTTCCGCTCTACCCAGCAACTCAAAGACGCAGCGCTCACCTCCGAGCACTCGGATTGGTCGGAATACACAAAGTCAGGAGACGCGCTGAACCAATCAGAAGCGCTGCTTGAAAATCAAGCCTTCTGGTGTTTTCTACAGCCGGAGAATTCGATTGGAGATGCAGCGCCGCCTGGTGGTTCGTGTTGGGAATCGCAACCTAAAACGCATGATGTAATGGTGTAGATCTCGACCAAGTAGGCCTCATGAATCATGGTCAGGGTCGCGAGGGATTCGTCTCTCTCAAGAAACATTAAACATGGACAGGGCGCCAATCCACACTGTTTTTTCACTTACACTTAGAGGTGAATTAAAGCAGTAGATGGAGGGGGAGTACACAATAGCGCCTGAAACCTTTTTCATCTGCACACATTTAATCTAGTATAATTTTATATTTAGGACACAATTACCAGGAGAAAAAAACCCAAAGTGTCACTTCATGCTGAGAAGAAACTGGTTCTCGGTGTCAGATCCAAGAACCATAAAAGGCGCTGCTGATACGTACGTGGGTTCACTGTTCACGGTCAAGTGAGCATAGAGGCTGCAACGCAAGAAAAAAGGCCCCGTTTATCCTATTTTCCCAAAGACGTACAATACGCTTGTGATACAATCATTCGGAAATCGATAAATGTCTTTTTAGACGTAATTCATACCCAAGTATGAAGTGACAGACCCGAAGCGGCGCTTTAGTGTATCCATGTTTATTAAAATTTGCAAAAACATGACTTTTTTTTTCAACAACAACAATCGAGTGTCTCATAAGTGACACACTAGCATTAATATCGTACAGAACAGGAAGACGACGTTTCTGTCTTTGTAAACTACATTTACACACACTTCACTGTACGCTTTACACAGATTCAGCTCAGATATGAACGATGCACGATGGTCCGGTTCAAGTAAGGCTCCGTAATCGAGCTTTATTTACACGACACGCGGTGTGAACGGAAAGCGGCGTGGATCCTCACGAGCGAAGGATTCCGTCTGACTAGCCGGTCAATCGAATATTCTCATAAATATCCATCTAATAAAACTCTCATCTACGACGATAACGGCGACATACGAGCGATATCTCTCTGTCCCGAGAACGAGCCGTGCGGCCTTTCTGCATTTGAATCACGTCACCTTAAAATAACTTTCTCCTATTCGGGTCGAGTTCAGTTCAAAAGCAGCGATAGAGTTCATCGTGGCTTTTAACGTGTCATACTTATTAGCCACCCTCACGTTCACATTCTGTACATTCCTCACGGTGATATGTGTGTTCCGGTTCCTTTTTTAGGTACTGTTTTTAATGCACTCACGCTGACATCCCTGCACCAGATCTATTTTGGGTCAACTTGGGACCTGGGACCCTCCACAGAGTCCTCAAAGCTCCCAAAGTACTGGTTTTCCTGCCATTACACATTCGCATCCACCTACATGAAACCTTTTCCAGATGAAGGCTGTAATTACACAACGTCTTGGCGAGACGACAACTTAGAGCATGTAGAGCTCATACGGTTCTCCTTAACGTGACCCCACACCTCGTATACTCGGCTATAGACGAGATCCGCATCTTTCGGTATTTCCTTTATCGATACCGATAGTAGGAGCGTTAGCCATGACATGAAAGTCATACATCACGTACGATAGGTGGCCAAAAGTATTTGGATGCCTGGCCATGACCTTGTCAGACATCCCATTTTAAAACAGAGCGACCTCTATGTGATCTTTTCAGCTAGAACGACAGTCACTCTTCTAATAAGGCTTCTCACATGACTTTGAAGTATGTCTGTGTATGGGAATTTGTGCCCATTTAGTCACAAGAGGATAGCATTTGTATGGATTCAAACTGATGTTGGTCAAGAAAGGCTCAGTCGCTGTTCCAGCTGTTGAGCGACGCTGAAATCAGGGCTCTTTGCAGGACACCGGGGGCGTCCCGATACTTCTGTCCATACGGTCTCGTCACGTCGCCGTTTCTGTGTGATACAGCTGACCGTCGCCTGGAGGTCACGGACCACCTAAACATTACTTAACCTTATATGAAGATAAAAATTCTGGAGGTTCAATCGCTCGTCTACAGATTCATTCCTGGGTAGTCCATCACTGTCCGTGCAGTCGACGTGCTAATGAAGCGATCTAATATTTGCGATCGCTGCCGTTCTATCTGGGTGCATGAAGGAGGAAGTTAGACACAGGAAACTCTAATAAGCTCTGACTGAGAAAGATTTACAACAGCGCACTTTGTATCGTCACTGCCGGAGTAAACGCAGAATTAAAGAACTAAGGTTTGGGGCCGTTTGTGTTTGGATAGGGTTAAACACAGGTACGGATAATACCCCATCCTACAATTGAAACCTGAGGTTATAAGGATCTATAGATTGTATCCATAGATATGAAATGAGTATGAATTATTGCATATATTAAATCTGCCCACTCGGTGCCCTTCACATGAATTCGATTTGAATATCGTTCACACTGAACTCTCTCGTGGAGTGTTTCTGGTCACTAAATCTGCCGTTAAGCTCGTCACATTATGCGTTTAAATACCGGCAACCCTGACTCACGAGCACAAGAATATGGGACACGTGAAGCATCGACGGCTTCCGATAAGGCACGATCAGCTTATTGTTAGCACTTATTTACACGTTCGAGTCAGGCAACACGTGGCACTTAGTTTTTTCCCCCTGCATCAGTTTAGTCCCTCTTCTCTTTATGTAATCGGTGCAGAAAGGAAGCAGCAGCGGTGTGACTACAATCTGCGCGATATTGTCGCTTTGCCTGCTGGAAAATCTTAGGGATCGATAACGACGTGGCGAGTGTGCGTTTCTCTAAGATCGTCCCACATGACGTTCTCATCTTCGCTTCAGGTTTCACAGTGGGCTCAGTGTTTTATCTTCCACACTATCTTCGCGTCTCGCTCTCCACCCTGGTCCTTCTCCTCCGGTCCGACCGAGGGACGGTCTGCACTGTCGGACGGCGGTGAAGATGAAGTCTCGGGGTCCTGTGCGTTTCACTCGGCGTCCGAGTCGTAGTGCAGCAGACGATCCTCGGCCAGCTGAGACAGATACTTCTGCAAACACACGAGACACGGCGTTACACAAACGTACCCTGTTTATAGTGGATTCAGAAAGTATTAGGACCCTTTGGGTCTGTGTGAAAACCTAGTGACGTCTCTACACATCTGCATTTTAGGTCATCCTACACTCCTGAGAAGAGGGCGTGTGTAAATTCTTAGATTCCTTAAAATGCTCCTACTGAGGCGCCTTAATTCTGAGTGACGATCTGACTGAACGACGAGGGAGCGTCCGACGCCTCCTTAGCATGACTTTTCTCACCGGAAACGACAAAGATAGCGGACGAATCATTGTGGGGCAACCACCGGAGTTCTCTTTGAATGTAAATACATTCTTGTTGATGTTCAACGTGCATAAAGACGCACAAGTGTCGTCTATTTGCAAATTCGGGCTCTTCGGGGACAGTTTAACCGTGTTCGGTACACGGTTTGAACGACCCGAGGCTAACTGTGTTAATGATCTGCCTTGTGAGTTCAATGTCTTTAGACATAGAATCCTCTCTACTGAGGCAGCTGATCAGGTAGGCAGTAGGCAGCAAGGCAGCTCGCTAGGTTTTCAAACAGACACTTTGAGAGTTTGAAAAGGCACGTCTGTGTCCGTCTCTTTATCAACAGCGCACCGTCAGGACCAAAATCGAGCCGCAAAGTCAGAGGAACTGTCCGTGGATCTCGGAGATCAAACTGTAACAAGGATATAAAACGATCTCCTTTGAGAGGCTTTGAGTGTTTTCAGGACTAGAAGAAAGAAGCTTGGGACGGTCTCAAACCTTCATCTAGTGCCACGGTTTCCAGGCCTAAGCTCAGCAATTTAAGACCTAATCACAAGGGGGCACCGTGGTGCACTTTAGCTGAACGAGCCTCGAATATATTTAGGAATTTGTGTCTCAAGGGCAGAGGAGCATGTGCCAAAACGAGCCCTCACTTTATCTCCTCTTTCAGCTCATCTCGTCAGAACTAATAACAGCGCGGTGTACTGACGGCTCGGGAAATGAAATCTCTCTCCGAGCGCCGGCCCTGGATATCTTGGCACGCCGTGACCGTTATCCGCCTACTTATCTTACAGCCTCTAACACAAACCCATTTGGACATGGCTGCTGTTTATGTGTGTGGTACAGATGGCGAGTATTAATCAATCGCCCTCAGACTCGAAGCCTCCGCGTCTGCTTTTTAGCTGGTCTCACGGCTCGTGGGCTCGGTGTGGTCGAGTCGCTTAAAGGCTTGAAATGAAAAGCCGGCCAACTGAAGATGCTCTTGACTAAGGATAAACAATCAGTATGGATCATGTGTATGAAAAGTATGCATGTGTGAGCACTGATCTACGTAAAAAAGATCAATATTTAGAGGTGGTGTCCACATATTTGGGAATACAGAGTAACACAATGTACGTAAAACGTTATTGTAAATGTCCCAAATCTAGCCGAGCTGTGTTTTTTTTTTAAATCAAGATACCATTTGCAAACATTAGTGAGAATAAAATGCACACAAAACCTTCCTAACTCCTGAACCAGCCAAAAACCAAACAAACAAAAGGTTCGAGTGCTGAAATGTGAACATGACTGATGGAAACAGGTTTTCTAAATAAACGATGACGTGTGGAACATTTTGACGAATGAGCAGCTGTCATGGGGATCACGTCGGCTTTATGATGTGTGTGTGTGTACACAGACCTGTAGATTGCGGTAATGGACAGTGCTCCGGCAGTGTGCACTTTTGGCAGTCGCTTCGCTGGTGTAGAAAAGGCTGCAGAGTTTACAGAAGAATCCTGTGCTGGGAACGATGAATTCCACACCTAACACACACACACACACGTGTAAACCAGTCAGTTTCTATTTCCATACTATCTACATACACCAGTCTTTTACTATCAGTGACCGAAACACTGAAACACTGGACGCAGCGCAGGAACACAACCTGGACAGGGCCGAGCCGATCATGTCTGAAAAGCACGGCTGATATTCGAACCCGGGTATCGGAGGTAGTGGGCTAGCAAAATAGTGTAACGGTTCCCGCTTCTCCTGGAAGCCATTATAGGGTCCTAAAGACACACACCTCCACACTGTGTCATTGTTGTATTATATCATTGTACACATAAAGTGCTAGAATACTCCAATGTATACATGTGCAATAGCTATACACTTTTTAATACTATATGCCAGTACTAGACTAGTAATCAAAATGTCATGGGGTTCAAGCCCCACCACTGGCAGGTTGCTGTTGGATGGGCCCTTGAGCAAGGCCCCTAACCCTTAATTGCTTAGACAAAATACTGTCACAGTACTGTAAGTTGCTTAATGCCAAATATGTAAATGGAGTGTATGTGGTCGTAGATCTATATATATATATATATATATATCGAAAGGTCACTGGTTCAAGCCCCACCACTGCCAGGTTGCCACCGTTGGGCCCTTCAGCACGGCATGTAAATGAAATATATAGATAGATAGATAGAGAGAGATAGAAAAGTATAGTCTATATATACAAGGGCAGTTGTAGCTTAGTGGTTAAGATACTGGACTAGTAATCAAAAGGTCACTGGTTTAAGCCCCACTACTGCCAGGTTGTCACTGTTGGGCCCTTGAGCAAGGCCCTCAATACTTAATTGCTTAGACTGTGTACCGTCACAGCATTATGAGTCACTGTGGATAAAAGCGTCCACTAAATGCAGAAAATGTAAATATAAAATATAAATATATATATTAATTCATTTAACTCACCCAGTGGGATGCTTTGTTCACTGACGATCTTTTCCTGCTCGTGTGATGGTGAGCGAGCCTCGATGCCCGTCCTCAGTGGTGAATTTACAGTCTGTGAGCTCTGCATGTCTAAAAGTAGCACACAAATATCACTGCAGTTAATCTAATAATGTTATTTATTTCTATATCAGGGATCTATTTGCAGGCTGTGCTTTACACTTTTATAGCCATCGCTCTAGAATATTCGTACAGATCTGACTGCACGTCTAGATGCTTCATTCTGTCCCGTGTGCTTTAACACCACAGTTATAAGGAATAAAAGATATAAAAGATATTTAAGATAATGGTTAATAATAGTTGGGTAAAGCATGAACCAGAATTTAAAAGGACGTTTGGCTATGAGCGCTGAGCAGATCTGAACCTTTAAACTTGGATCACACAGAGGGCGCATTCTGACAGCTCAGCTTTATTCCTAGTGCTTGACAGTAGGTACAGAGTTGTTGGGTTTAATTCTGTTCGACACACTGCAGTTTAGCCTCAATGTGGTCATTTTATTTATTTATTTATTTATTTATTTATTTTATTTGTTTGGACTGTAAGCCCATGGCAGTGTACAGCTTGCTTGACTGTGGACGATGAGACGTGTTCCAGCATCTATTAATTCATAGATTAAGACTCCATTTTTAAAGGTTCTTGCATTACCGGCTGTTCGACTACATGTCCTCCTGGCAAAGGGTGAGAGGTTTGGTTTTCTTGCAGACCTTGGCATGAGACCACTGTTCCATGTACTTTGTTTATTATGAATAATTCTTTGGAACCAAAAGCTGTTTGGAGGTGTCGTTAAGTTCTAATGATCTGCATAAAGCTTCAGAGATGAATTGCTCCCGTCTAACAGAGAAGCCACCATCATGACCCCGTGTGTGTCCCGAGTGCTCGTACCTATGTGTTTATTCTGGTTCTCCTCCACATGCTGCGTCTCCTTGTCCGGCTCGGCCGTCGTCCGCTCCTCACCGCCAGTGTGCGTCACCTCACACGCACTCGGGGGTGGGGTTCGTATCTCGGGCGTGGCGCACGTCGAGGATGGGCGTGGCTCGCTGCTCTCCTCCAGTGAACCTTTGATTTCCTGACTCGGAGAGAAGCAGATCCGAGAGCGCGATAGCTCGTCACATTTAGGCCGGTCCGGGTCCGATACCTGTTCTTGACCTGCGTCCCGGTTCGGCACCGGCTCCTCTGCGCTCTCCGTGGTGCCAGGCTGGTCACCCGGGGCGCTTTCTTTTTCCGTTCCAGGCTCCTCTTCTTCTACACGTTCCTCCTGAACCTCAGGGAGGTCCGGCTCGATTATGGAGTCGTCCTCTCCTCCCACCTCGTCCACCGTCACTAGTTCCTCCATGCTTTTGGGGTACCAGGAGTCTATCTCGTCTCCACTCGCGCAGTCCTCCACCTGTGGATGAGCGAGCACGCAGAACGTAAAGCACCTTTACGCCATATTCACACCAGATTCATCCAGAGGTCCTCTGCTCATCTGGAGTACCATGCTAATATGTCTAAGACTTATTACAGACCAGAGCTGAGGATTAAACCCACGTCCTTATGACCCATCATGCAGTGCATCAATACAAAACACAAAACGAAATCAACTTTGTGGCGATCTGGTCACACTGTGGTTTACAAGATCTAACGCAAAGTCTCCACAAGGGGTCGACCCTTTTTTTTGGGCTCGCGACCCACCCGAGGGTCACGACCCAGAGTTTAAAAAGCCCTGCAGTATCGTGTGTGTGTGTGTGTGTGTGTGGTCACCTCGCTCTCTCTGTTCCGTTCCCTCTCTGTAGGTTCTGCAGGTTTGCTGTTGTGTGGTGATGCTGATCTGTCTTTACTTTGACGCTCAGCAGCTTCTTTCTGCTTCGCAAACACAAACAATGTACAGAAATGTACAGGCTGGTGACAATTTAAAGGAAAAGGCATCATAAAGTGTGTTAGGTTGCGGAAATTCACCTAAACACATTTAAAGCAGGTCGGCGCAGCAGTTTTTTGGTGTGTGATGAGATAAAATTTGACATACGTGATTGCTGGACTCTCGATCTTCCCTCTCGTGCCTCCTGCTGGTCCTCCTGCCTCGCCCGTCCTCCGCTTTTTCGGATTCGGAGCGTCTGCTCGTGTGGCGCTCCCCGCTCCCGTCTCTCCTCCTGAACTTGCTCTGGTGTCTGGGGTGGGAGGTTCGATGTGGTTTATCTTTCTTGTAGAAATCGTCAGCAGGATGGTGCGAGGAGTAAAAACGGTCCCGGCCGCGCTCCTCGGACGGTTTGAGGTAGGGCTTCCTGCGATCGCAGGGCCGGTCGTCCTCGCCGTTCCTCCACTCGTCCCTGTACTCGTCTCGGGGCGTCCAGTCCCAGGATCCTCGGCGCGGGCCCATGCCGTTGTTCCAGGGCGCGCCCTGGGGACTGTGGGTAGAGCTGCAGGAGGTGAAGCTGGAGCTGTGTGAAGGAGGGGTCAAAGATCGGGTGATGGGGCTGCGTGACCGCGCCCGTTCTGGCGGGTACCTGTACGTGCAAACAAACGGTTTTCGTTAATTCAGGTACATTAAAATATCTGTAGAATTAAAGAAGGTGTCACATAAAAGAGGGAAGAGAGTTTTTATTAAACACAGCAGGTCAGAATGAACCTGACATCTGCTCTGAAACATGAACGCACTTTTACATTTCATTATTTTTCCCCTTCAGTCACGAGGGGACGCGACCCAAAATACACCTGCAGTTAAAGATGATTGATGGGTCACTCGGCAATAAAAACACCCATTAAACATGTGATCACAGATTTAAAATATATCACATCACAGGTTACCATGCAGTAGAAAAAGGGGCGTGTGTTCCACTCAAAGCTTATAGTCCTTCAGGATTAATCTGTCTGTCTGTCTGTCTATCTGTCTGTCTGTCTGTCTGTCTGTCTATCTATCTATCTATCTATCTAACTCTCTATCTCTCTGTCTCTCTGTCTCTCTGTCTATCAATTCAATTTCAATTCAATTTGCTTTATTGACATGACAAATTTACAAAAAAAGAACAAGTATATACTTAGAAAAAAAATGGTAATAAAATATTCATTATGTAATTAGACAATTATTCACACAAAAAAAAAGAGAAAATATTACTGTGTGTGTGTGGTGGGTGTGTGTGTGTGTGTGTGTTGTGTGTGGTGTGTGTGTGGTGTGTGTGCGGGGGGTGGGTGGGGGGATGATCTGGTGTTTCACTGTTTTTGTATCTATCTATCTATCTATCTATCTATCTATCTATCTATCTATCTATCTATCTATCTATCTCTCTCTCTCTCTCTCTCTCTCTCTCTCTCTCTCTCTCTCTCTATCTATCTATCTATCTATCTATCTATCTATCTATCTCTCTCTCTCTCTCTCTCTCTCTCTCTCTCTCTCTCTCTCTCTCTCTCTCTCTCTCTATCTATCTATCTATCTAACTCTCTATCTATCTATCTATCTATCTATCTATCTATCTATCTATCTATCTATCTATCTATCTAACTCTCTATCTATCTATCTATCTATCTATCTATCTATCTATCTAACTCTCTATCTATGTATCTATGTCTGTCTGTCTGTCTGTCTGTCTGTCTGTCTGTCTGCCTGCCTGCCTCATAGACCCTGCCCAGTGCACTGTCTGCACTGCCGATCGTGCCTGCTAGGGGCGCCCAGCCAACCGTAGCAGATCTGAGATTCAAACTCGGCGAGTATAGAGGAATATCCTGCTGCACCACGTGGGCACCAGCATGTTTTTTTAAAAAGCTTGCATAAAGAAAGTGGAGCTGTGAGTGGGTGACGTCAAACACTTGGACCATACTAGCAATGTCAAGGACCGACCAGAGCGACCAGACCAACATTCTATGTGCTGTCCACTTCAGATAGATGAACCACCCACACATCACTGCATGATCTTACCTCTCCATATCGTGCAGCTCATCTCTTTCTCTCTGAGAGTTGATGTCCTGGATGATGGAATCCACATCTTTACCAGGTTTCTGCACAGTCACAGCAACACACACACATAAATACACTATATATCCAAAAGTACAGGGACACCTTAAAATCTGCAGTGACGTAAGTGCTGTATAAGAAGAGCGTCTAAATAATCTGCCTTATGAGTTCCATTAGAGTTCTTAGAGGATTAGAATCCTCTCTACTGAGGCGACGAGGCAGCTCACCAGGTTTTCAGCTCTAACAGCAGCACTTGAAGAACTCACCTTGAGCTGCAGCTCCTTGTATCTTTTGGACATGCGTATGAGCAGTTTCTGGTCATTGACGGTAGCCGGATGGAGCTGGTAATACTGCACCATGGCCTGCGCCGCCTCCACGTACGCCATCTCCAGAAAGGCCTGGTGGAAAAACGAACACACACGTACACACACACACGGTGTTGAGCGATTCGCAATCGGATCTTCGGGCGCGTTCGTTTTCAGCGCGCTGTAAATCTGGAGGACAGTTACGAGCCACAGAACGCCTCGGAACCCTCGTAAAAACGCGGGAGGCGAATCCGATCTGGACGGCGTTAAATAGTTGTTATAAAAAATACAATAAAAATCAACGATCAGATATGAGAATCGAAAATAGAGATGCTGAGTGAGACATCAGCTTATGAAGTCTCCATAAGCCATCACAGTATTAGAGAGCATCAGCGGAAGAAAACGACCTCGGGTTTAAAGGTCCTGCACTACTGTAAGGAATCACCAGTGGGGTCCTTCCACCGAAAAATCTGAACACAGTGGAAGAACCTTGATTCCTACTTGGAGATCCTTTCCAGTTTCACTTATTACAGACATGGATCGTACCTGATGTGTGGAGCGCATTAGGATGTAGTTGGTGACCTTGCCGAAGGGCAGGCCCAGGTTGATCACGTCGTTCTCGGTGCAGCTGCCCTCCGGGAGGTTGCAGATGTGGACGACGCGTCCGGGGCACGGCTTACGCGGTGGGAACTGCAGCAGGACAGAGAGAAAAGAGCAAAAAATTAATCACTGAACCAAACTGAGAGCAAATATTTAGTAGGGAACGACATCTTCAATAGGATCCTGTACAGGGTGGTGGTGGATCCAGAGTCTTATAGCTGCTTTTATCCCAGACGATTTACAATTCTGACCTACTCCTACCCCAGTTTGCTGTTCGCCGACCTTTTCAAAGCTCTTCCAATGAGACGAACTGTTTGATACGAGGCGGTAAAAGCGACTCATGTCGTACGAACAACGTTTAACGTGACTTATTGTACTAGAACAGCGAGTGATGAATTTCTTTATTGTTTTTTAACAATAATTGTTTTTAACTCTCTCGGAGAAGCTGATTCTGATTCTCACAATTTCTCAGAACCTCGAGCTGAAACACAAGTTAAACAAGACTTATGCAAGACTTGACTTAAGACAGTTAATTATTCCCTTAATAAAAACATCTACGTACATCTACAAGGTGGACCGACTAGGTAGGAGTGTCTAAGAGAGTGGACAGTGAGTGGACACGGTGTTTAAAAACTCCAGCAGCGCTGCTGTGTCTGATCCACTCATACCAGCACAACACACACTAACACACCACCACCATGTCAGTATCACTGCAGTGCTGAGAATGATCCACCACCTAAATAATACCTGCTCTGTGGGGGTCCTGACCATTGAACAACAGCATGAAAGTGGGTAACAAAGCATGTAAAGAAACAGATGGACTACAGTCAGTAATTGTAGAACTACAACGGGCTTCTATAAAATGGACAGTGAGTGTTTTACTACTACTAATAATAATAATATCATTGAAGGTGAACCGTGCAACTTTGTTATTCAGGAAGTTTGTATTAAACAAGTAGCCCTTCGTATTACTCAGTACCCCTGAAGTAGCTCTCACTTTTAAAAAAGTTGCTGACCCCTGATCTAGGGTGATAATGTCGCCATGCATACGGCAAAATGATTAACGAGTGGTTTAACAAACAAACACCAGAAATAAGTCATGCTTCTACCATGTACCCATCACGTCTGCGCTGCCCTACGCCCACTACCGGCACTGAAACACAACCGGGCCTCATTTAGTCTGTGCAGGAGGAGGAGGACATGTCAACACTATTAGTCATACCCTGGCACGTTCAGAAGACCCGACATCGCACACAGGGGCTGTTAATAGCTGGGACATGATCTATCCCTCACCCTGACGGTAAAGATCCACTCTTAAATGACCCGGCTCCATCATCGACCTGCTGCTACTACCAGTCCTCCAGTCTGGCATCTCAGACGAAGAGCGTGGGCGCAATGCTACCCAAAATCCCGCAGCCCTCAATGTTCAGGACTGCGCTCTGCGTGCTAACTTTAGAATCCTAACTCTAAATCTGTAGAAGTGAGATTTGCAGTGGAGGGTCTGACTGACGGCAGCAGGTGAGGGGCCCGACACATGTGACCCAGGGCTCGTAAGAGAAGAGTCGGCTTTTAAAGGCCGGGCGGCGCAAACGTGCCCGCTACAACGACGGATCGAAAACATTTCAAAAAGTGGCGCACGTCTCAGGAGGTTCGTCGCCTCTCGTGTCATAGCATCTGCTTCATGTACGGTTCTGTTAGCTTTGTTTTGACTAGTAATCCAACGCTAACTGATAAGCGACGATTCCCTTAGCGGTTTTACCAGCACCACAGTGTGTCTGAGTCTCAGAAAGGTCACCAGCATAAACAGATACAGAAATAGAGTCCACCATGCTGTTTTAGCTCCAGCATGAAGCTCTGAATGGCTAACCGCTGAGCCGGGCTAATAAAATGTCTTTTACACGTTAGCGACACGCTGAGAGTCTGAGGTTTAACTTTTACTATAAACAGTAGGAATGAAGTGCATCACGTCATCTAACATCAGACCTGATAGGGTCCAGGTTTAAGTTTACATACACTTGTTGGAACATGTGTCAGGGCTGTCTTCAAGATTACAATGACAGCTGGATAATTCATGGCGCTACTAGAAAGCAGCTAAGCACAATAGCGACAGGAAGCTTGTTCACAAGTATTGTTGTGCTGCTCTTGTTCACCACTTACGAATATAAACACGGCCGTACGCCAGTGAGGATTGTTGGAACTCACTCACTCATTCGAATCTCAGCAGAGCTACCGACCTGGCCGGCCTCCACACAGTCACAACCGGCCGTGTTTGAGGAAGGGAAAGGGCGGGCATCAAATTCTACATTTAATTTATTTACAAAATACATTAGAGTTGGTACAATTATCAGATGAATGCAGGATTAATAGAATTAACACATTTTATGTATTATTGATTTGTGCATTTGTCAATTAAATTAAAGATCAAAGGAATTAACATATTATTGTTTTGTACATTTATTAGTTAAATAAAAGAAACATAGAATTAACCAATCATTGCTTTCAGCATTTATCACTTAAATAAAAGATTATCTTATAGAATTGCCGAATCATTGCTTTGCACATTTATCAGTTAAATGAAGACTCAACAGAATTATTGAATCACCGATTTGTACATTTATGGGTTAAATAAAGGATTAATAGAATTAACGAAATAAAAGATCAATAGAATTAACATATTATTGTTTTATACATTTATAGGTTAAGTATAGACTCAATAGAATTAACGAATCATTGCTTTGCTTATTTATTAGTTTAATAAAAGATCAAAACATTTATCGGTTAAATAAAGGATCAATAGAATTACCGAATCATTGCTTTGTGCATTTATCAGTTAAATATAGGATTGATAATATAAATGAAGCATTGCTATGTACATTTATCAGGTAAATAAAAGAACATGTTATTGCTTTGAATGGTTATTAGTTAAATAAAGGGTCAATAGAATGAATAAATCATTGAATTTTACAAATTACAGTATATCACAAGCTTTTACTGAAATGGGTTTTGTAAATACGCTTTTATACATTGTAAATACATTTTATTTACTATTTTACCCTGATTTGATGTTTTTTTTATTTATTTCTATTTAACACTGTGTATCAGACTGAGATGTATCAAACGATGGGAACGTTCGGAGCGGCAGTGAAGCTCTGTTCTGTTTCAGCTGCTGGTGGACAGGTGCTCTTTATAGGCTCTGAAATAAACATCACTGCTTAAACATCGCTCAGAAGTTTAAGCATGAACCGCACACTCACTGTGAGTTTTTACAGACGACCACACACTAGGGGTGTGAGTATGGTACCTTATATACTGTAAATGTACTGTATGTACTGGCGATGAGCATTTAGGACTCCACAGAGCTGCCAGAACGTCCAAAATTTTTGTAAGATATGCACCTTAAAAAATATCTGACCATGAGCCATGACCATTGCAAAACCACGGGTATTAATACAGTTAATTAAACATTAATGCAACGGAAGTTCCCCCACCACACTTTCACACTTCTAGGAGGGCTTTCCTCAAGACTTTGGAGTGTGCGTGGGAATTTATGGGAAAGAGGTATGACTAACACCAGAGACTTCAATTCGCACTTAAGTCGCATACGAATAAACCTCAGACTTGAAGGACCCATTTACATTTTCAGCATTAAGCAGGCGCTTTTATCCAAAGCAACTTACAGTACTGTGACTGTGTGACTGTATATATTATATTGTCTAAGCAATTGAGGGTTAGGGGCCTCGCTCAAGGGACCAACAGTGCCAACCTGGCAGTGGTGGGGCTTGAACCAGCGACCTTTCGATTACTAGTTCAGTCGTATTTTGTACACAAAGTTAATTTGTTGTGTTTTTTTTATCTGAATGTATATATTAGTTGTTTATTATAACACTACATTGATTATATACACTGTGTGTCTGCTATACTGACTTGAACTCGGGCCTAAGTGACTCGTGAACATCTCCGAGTAACACACGGTTCATTTCAGAGCGGGTAATCTGAACGCCGGCAGCGTTCGGGTGTGAGAGCGAGAGCCGCTAACATCAACGACATCCACGCCGGGTGAATTTAGAAGCAGGTCGTGCCATTTCCAGCCTAATCCCCACTATGTTCCATTTATTCCTCACGCAAAGGCCACATACACACGGCGCATATTTAGCACACACACAGCGGGCCCGGTGTGTATCCCGTCCACAGATTTATGAAGCTTTATGTAACCAAATACACTGTTCAGGCTGAGCGTTCACTGGACAGTCAATCAAAAGTCTGCGCTGCTCGATGCCGTGTTAACATTTAACCTTCACGCTTTTACATGCTGCTCTAGAACGATTCCGTTTGATCCTGATCAGGGCCGCTGTGGTTCTGGAGCCTGTAGAAGTAACTCTAAACACCAGGCACAAACACAGCCAGGACAGGGCACAGTCAAACGCTCAAATCATTCAAACTTAGGGGTGATCTGGAGCAGCAAATCCACATACCAGCATGTCTCTGGAAGAAGGGAGGACACCGGAGAGCCACGAGAAAATCCGCGCCGACAGGGGAAGAACATACCAGTGCGCAAAGAGGGAAACCAAAGAAGAGAACTGAACCCTGAGAGGCGCATCATCAAACAAACTTCTATTTCTATTTATTAATTCCATGTTTTGGGGTAAAGATATGACATGTTTAATATTTAAATGGCGTTTGAGTATATATATACAGTGTATCACAAAAGTGAGTACACCCCTCACATTTCTGCAAATATTTCATTATATCTTTTCATGGGACAACACTATAGACATGAAACTTGGATATAACTTAGAGTAGTCAGTGTACAGCTTGTATAGCAGTGTAGATTTACTGTCTTCTGAAAATAACTCAACACACAGCCATTAATGTCTAAATAGCTGCAACATAAGTGAGTACACCCCACAGTGAACATGTCCAAATTGTGCCCAAATGTGTCGTTGTCCCTCCCTGGTGTCATGTGTCAAGGTCCCAGGTGTAAATGGGGAGCAGGGCTGTTAAATTTGGTGTTTTGGGTACAATTCTCTCATACTGGTCACTGGATATTCAACATGGCACCTCATGGCAAAGAACTCTCTGAGGATGTGAGAAATAGAATTGTTGTTCTCCACAAAGATGGCCTGGGCTATAAGAAGATTGCTAACACCCTGAAACTGAGCTACAGCATGGTGGCCAAGGTCATACAGCGGTTTTCCAGGACAGGTTCCACTCGGAACAGGCTTCGCCAGGGTCGACCAAAGAAGTCGAGTCCACGTGTTCGGCATCATATCCAGAGGTTGGCTTTAAAAAATAGACACATGAGTGCTGCCAGCATCGCTGCAGAGGTTGAAGACGTGGGAGGTCAGCCTGTCAGTGCTCAGACCATACGCCGCACACTGCATCAACTCGGTCTGCATGGTCGTCATCCCAGAAGGAAGCTGACGCACAAGAAAGCCCGCAAACAGTTTGCTGAAGACAAGCAGTCCAAGAACATGGATTACTGGAATGCCCTGTGGTCTGACGAGACCAAGATAAACTTGTTTGGCTCAGATGGTGTCCAGCATGTGTGGCGGCGCCCTGGTGAGAAGTACCAAGACAACTGTATCTTGCCTACAGTCAAGCATGGTGGTGGTAGCATCATGGTCTTGGGCTGCATGAGTGTTGCTGGCACTGGGGAGCTGCAGTTCATTGAGGGAAACATGAATTCCAACATGTACTGTGACATTCTGAAACAGAGCATGATCCCCTTCCTTCGAAAACTGGGCCTCATGGCAGTTTTCCAACAGGATAACGACCCCAAACACAACCTCCAAGATGACAACTGCCTTGCTGAGGAAGCTGAAGGTAAAGGTGATGGACTAAACCCAATTGAGCACCTGTGGCGCATCCTCAAGTGGAAGGTGGAGGAGTTCAAGGTGTCTAACATCCACCAGCTCCGTGATGTCATCATGGAGGAGTGGAAGAGGATTCCAGTAGCAACCTGTGCAGCTCTGGTGAATTCCATGCCCAGGAGGGTTAAGGCAGTGCTGGATAATAATGGTGGTCACACAAAATATTGACACTTTGGGCACAATTTGGACATGTTCACTGTGGGGTGTACTCACTTATGTTGCAGCTATTTAGACATTAATGGCTGTGTGTTGAGTTATTTTCAGAAGACAGTAAATCTACACTGCTATACAAGCTGTACACTGACTACTCTAAGTTATATCCAAGTTTCATGTCTATAGTGTTGTCCCATGAAAAGATATAATGAAATATTTGCAGAAATGTGAGGGGTGTACTCACTTTTGTGATACACTGTATATACCTATCAGCCATAACATTCAATCCACCTCCTTGGTTCCATTTTATCAGCTCCACTTACCATATAGAAGCACTTTGTAGCTCTACAATCACTGACTGTAGTCCATCTGTTTCTCTGCATGCTTTGTTAGCCCCCTTTCATGCTGTTCTTTAATGGTCAGGACCCCCACAGGACCCCCACAGAGCAGGTATTATTTAGGTGGTGGATGATTCTCGGCACTGCAGTGACACTGACATGGTGGTGGTGTGTTGGTGTGTGTTGTGCTGGTATGAGTGGATCAGACACAGCAGTGCTGCTGGAGTTTTTAAACACCTCACTGTCACTGCTGGACTGAGAATAGTCCACCGACCAAAAACATCCAGCCGACAGCGCCCCGTGGGCAGCGTCCTGTGACCACCGATGAAGGTCTAGAAGATGAGCGACTCAAACAGCAGCAATAGATGAGCGATCGTCTCTGACTTTACATCTACAAGGTGGACCGACTAGGTAGGAGTGTCTAATAGAGTGGACAGTGAGTGGACACGGTATTTAAAAACTCCAGCAGCGCTGCTGTGTCTGATCCACTCATACCAGCACAACACACACTAACACACCAGCACCATGTCAGTGTCACTGCAGTGCTGAGAATCATCCACCACCTAAATAATACCTGCTCTGTGGTGGTCCTGTGGGGGTCCTGACTATTGAAGAACAAGGTAAAAGCAGGTAAAAAAAATGCAGAGTAACAGATGGACTACAGTCAGTAGATGGAATACAGTGAGTGTAGAAACAATGAGGTGGTTTTAATGTTTTATGGCTGATTAGTATATATATATATTCTCTTCTATTTCTTCGATTTTTTCATCTCAACTTAAATTTGTTATATTTGTATATTTTTTTCTATATATATATTGTATGTAAAAATTTATTTCTATTGTGTACATGAGGTTTTTCTTTTGTTCTTTTTGTTCTAGTACTAAATGTGAGCGGGCAGTTATAAAACAGCATTTCACTGCCAGTTGTACCATTTAAACATTAGCGTATTATAACGCAACACGGGCTAAGTGGTTAATTAGCCCCACCGCGCAAAACAGCAAAAAACACTTAGCTCTGACCACAAGTCGGTGGAAGGCATGTGAGCTTTATAAGGTTAATGCTGAGCACCTGTCTGGAGCATGCACCGCGTGCGATGATGAGGCTCTTTAGAGCCGCTATAATTGCTATTAGTCCACGGTAATAAGTGCACGGCGATTTGTCCGTCAGCGCAGCAGCACAGTAGCCCGAGGAGCGGATGTCCGTCTCATTTGTTTTTCCAGATGGTGGGTAAGTGGTGTGAGCTAAGGCTATAAACACGCCTGAAGCCTGAAGCCTGAGCTCTGCCTCACAGCTGAAATGAGCTCCTTTCACACTCTCACCCTGTATAAACAACGGCTTTCCTTTCACCGTTAACACCACGGCCGTGTCCATCATACCTGCTGAATCGTTCTCGACTCGGGTTTGAGTGTTGGACTTTTTAAACGGCTTGTACAGAACCGACACTGCACGTCTGGGATCTTTGGTTCCCCGGGCAGGGCCGTGCTAAAAACCGCCATGCTGGTGTAATGAATCTAGCACCCATGTGGGCTCTGGGATTTTTTTGGAAACCCTCGTCGGTACACACAGTTCGACGCTGCGTCTATAAATGTGAGACGCAAAGAAAGAATCATACATCAACAACATGCTGCCAGGAATGCTGCCAACTTCTCTATGCTATGTCTGAATAAGGAAAGGGGGGGGGGGTGTCCTACAGATTGGCACCCTGTCCAGGTCTGTTTACTTCCAGTTAGCTCCTCTATTTTGTACAGTGTTGTTGATATTTAGTGTTATTTCAGTGTATTTTATGGCGTTTGATGCTGTATGTAGTGTTTCAGTTGTTCGATTGATTAGTAATTGTACAGTAGTAGTCGACGTTAGCCAGACATGCTGGTTTAATAGGCAATTTGTCTACAAAAAAATTAATACAGGCACAGTGAAGTTTATGAGGGTTTTAATTTTAATCAAATATCTCTGATGCAGCGTGACATTGTTTATTATCAATTGCGTATTATCTTTGTTTAAGGTTTGCCTCCGATGCTCACTAAACTGTATTTTAGTACCTTATTGTACCATTAACACCGAAAACATTATAAATGCAATCAAAGCCGAACAAAGCCCGACCAAACTTGTGAAATCTATCACATCAGTGTTAATAAATAATGAGCTTGTAGTAGCTAATTAAACAACGTTGGTGAATCTGGGGAACCTCTTAGGCTGCTCATCCTCGTAATTAAAGACGTAGTTAATTTAAAGCTCTTCTCTAACAATGTTAGTCAATAAACATCGTTAACTTTTATATCTGGCGACTTCTCCAGGCACTGTGTTTAAAAAAGAGCCACAAACGCTATAAAATACACTAAATAAAAAACACTAATTATTTAGAAATAACATTCAAAGATAATAGAATCGACTGAGGTACTGGATAAGTAGTGGATTAGTTTGCTGGTTCAAACCTCACCACTGCCAGGTTGCCACTGTTGGGCCCTTGAGCGAGGCTCTTAACCCTCAATCGCTTAAAAAATATTTGGATTAAAGCGTCTGCTAAACGGCGAAAATGTAAATGTGTAGAAGTAGCCAGAAGTAAACAGACTTGGTGTATTCCTTGCACCCAGTATTTTCCAGTGGAACCAAGCCCACCATGACCCTGACCAGGATAAATCACTTGTTGCAAATACTAACACTTCTATAACACCTCTAAATAAATCATGTCCGAGTATTCGTTATCGGGACATTCCTACCCGTTACAAACACGTACACTAGACATAATGGGGAAAGCGTGACTTGTGACTTTGGCTGACCTTTGTGCCGGGTTGATGCGTGGTAAATCCCACCCCCGAGAGAGGAAACGACTTCATGGCTGTGGCTGGTAAAAAAGAGGCACCTCTGGCTGAAACATCTGTGGAACGAAAACACAAACGTCACTGCTTAAGAAAAGCTAAAACAAATAAAAAAGGAAGAGCTGTGAAGTGTGATGTAGGTAGAGTTAGTAAAAATATGGAAGAATTCAAGGTCAGCGGTTGATAGAATCCCAATAAAGGAGCGGATAAAACTCTAGCGGCTTCACACGATCCTCCGTCCTGCTCTAATAAAATCTTTTTAAATCTCTTTAATCCACTTACCTACTGAAGAACCGTCGATGATTAATCTCTGATTACTCTCCAACACCCAGCGCGCACCAAAAACCTTCCCTATAAAACATCGTCTGTGTCGGTCTGATCCCAGGACGCCGTGTCCGCCATTCCGCAAACAAACCCTGCCCACGGATATTAATAAACGTCGCCCCGGAGCCCACGTGCCCATGCCGCAACCCGAATATCTGCCCTAAAAATAGACGCTCTCATCAGAATCACACCTCATGTCTCTGGTGTCCCGTCTCTTCCATTATGAAAGGCACGGAGGCGCGGAGGGGAGAGGTCTTACCTTGCCCGTTGGCGGCGGAGTGCGCCGCGGTGTTGTTATTCGAGGCGAGGCTTCCCTCCGACGGGCCGCTGAAGTGCAGGGCTGCGAGTGCAGGACTGAGAGAGGGAACAAAACCGCTTTTAGATTTGAAATCCCGCAGCAGCCGGATGGTTTTATCTGATGACCAGGGTGTAAACATAGCGCCGGGCGCCGAAATCATTCCTCCTCTTTAATTAGGAACACACAGGCTGATTCATCACTGAAATCAAACTCACTCGCTTTTATTTCACACTGTTTTTTGGTTCATATTAATAATTTGGTTAAGGTACTGGACTAGTAAGCAAGCCCCACTACTGCCAGGTTGCCACTGTTGGACCCTTGGGCAAGGCCCTTAACCCTCAATTGCTGAGAATGTACACTGTAAGTCGCTTTGGATAAAAGCGTCTCCTAAAAGGCGCAGCGGGATACACCGGTAGGCCGAGCGCCATCTAGCGGGCATAATTGGCAGTGCCTGCAGCAGACACGTCTCTGCTAGGGCGGGATGACTGGACTACGTGGGTGGGGTCTTCAAACGTTCTGTAAGGACCCTGATTAGCAGATAGAGGCGCCTGTGCAGAATGCATGGGTGAAAAAGGGTTCGGCTAAGGATCCGGTCAAGCATCTGTACTCTGTGTCTACGAAGCCACACTTTTGTAGCTCGTCTAACATCAGGCCTGGCACAGTTGTGCTGAATTAGCCATGGACTTCACGGGAAAAGACGTCGTCCTGATGGCAGCATGTCTCTCTAAAACACAGAACTGAGACGGTGAATAATAGAGACTCTCCGTACGCGATACTGATCTCTGTGTGAAGCTGCCTTGTGCAGGTGAAAGGAAGTGGATGGCTACTACACGTGTGTGTGGGAATTGGATACGACCAGATTGAAAGAAACAGGAAAGATGCTTAATATAATATAAAAATAATAAACAGTAAATCATCAAAGCAAGAACAACACAGGTTTACATGATTTAAGTTTATAACATGACTGAAATAAGAGCGTCATTACTACTCACCCGTCAGTGTAGAGGGAGCGGTTCTGTATGTGTAACTTGCCCTTCACGTGCTGGTCCCAGTCCTGCACACCACACACACACACACACATGCACACAGCCCATCAGTCAGCGCTGAGCTTCACCAGATCCTCGCAGTGAGAAATTCCAGGCATCCAATTAAAAAACTAACACACACACACACATATCAGGAACTCTGAAGGAAACAGTGAAATGAGCCGCTAATAAGTCCAGCGCTTCCTGCCACCGACACCGCAGACTCCACACGGCTCGGGCAGCTGCCGTCTGGCCGTTCACACCGACCCGAGAACAAAAGGCTGAGATTTAGGATCCAGTCTGATCTCAGGTCTGTAACACCGGCAGCTGGGATCCGTCAGTTCACACGTCAGTCAAGATCACTGAGTTTTATCAAAGATGATCAGAACTACAGGGGGGGTGGGGAGGTAACGTCACACCCTGGCTGGCTGCACTCGAACCGAACCCAAGATCGACTCTACAGCAAACTGTATTTACATCAGAGGATTAGATCACACATGTAAACACACTTAAAGGGCAGTTGTAGCCTAGTGGTTAAGGTACTGGACTAGAAAGGTCGCTGGTTCAAGCCCCACTACTGCCAGGTTGCCACTGTTGGGCCCTTGAGCAGGTTGTGCCCGCTTAGTAAGCTAAAACTGTGTTAGCTTAGTGTAATCTCTGTCTAAATAGAGCATCTAAATAATCTGCCTCATGAGTCCCATGTCTTATTAGAATCCTCTCCAGCTGATCGGGTAGGTAGTGGGGAGCAGGGCGGGTCACCAGGTTTTCACACAGACCCACAGAGTTTTATCACCACATGTAAATGCTCTTGTCAGACTTCACTCACCTTTAAGTTGTAAACCTTCTTCTCACAAATGGTGCACTGGTGGGGTAGGTGTGACGGCGTCACCCCGTGATAGTCGTTAAGCTGGTGAGCTTGTAAGGTCATGCCCATTCCCTCTTTACCCTTCTGCTGCTGCAGGTATCCGCTGAATCCCTGAGAAGCACCGGCCGCGCTGAAACCAGAGCTTCCCGCAGGGCTAAACTTAGGGTCACTTGTGGGCTCCTCGGGGTTGTACATATCTGCTCGAGGACCGATAAATCCTGATGAAGTGGGTACCCAGGTGTTGCCCCCCGCCGCCGCGTTCGAGTCTAATTTTCCAAAATGTGCGTTCTTCCACTGCTCCTTGTGGCCGTGGTCTCCGTACACTCCCTGCTGGCCCTCAGAGGCGTAGAAGTCCCGCTGGTAGTTGTTCTGGGTGCTCTGAGACACACCCGGCGTGCTCCCTCCTAGAAACACTCCCTG
This sequence comes from Trichomycterus rosablanca, assembly GCF_030014385.1. Taxonomy (NCBI): domain Eukaryota; kingdom Metazoa; phylum Chordata; class Actinopteri; order Siluriformes; family Trichomycteridae; genus Trichomycterus; species Trichomycterus rosablanca. Next base: position 14,545,910 of record NC_086014.1, on the reverse strand, counting down.
AAATGCGCCGGTCTTCTTTCCACATTCTCCGCGCGGACTGGCATTCTGACCCGAGTTCCCACCTCCTCCGAAAGGATTCAGTCGGACGGCGGAGTGGTTCTGGGTGAACCCGCTGCCTACCAGGGTGCCCAGGCCGGGGGGAGGAGGAGGAGGAGGAGGGAAGCTTATGGGGGCTGAAGGAAAGCCGGAGCCTCTGAGCTGGTTGAACAGCGGCTGGGACATGGCCACATTAGAGAGGACCTGGTTGAGGATGGTGGCTGCGGCGGCGGAGTTGCTGCTCTGGGCGAGTTTGAGCCGTTGAAGGGTGAGCTGAGCCTGGAGCTGGGCCAGCTGAAGACTGGCTGGGCTCAGCAGCAGGTTGGGTCCCACTCCGCCCACAGGAAGCACCTTCTTATCAAGCTTGTCTCCTGAAGCGGTGCTGTGGGAGGAGACACGACACGGATCAATCACGGGTGTAATCAAGTGTGTGATGAGTGCAGCACTGCGTCAAGATAAAACACAGGACCTTAATTTTACATGAAGTTATTTCTAATCATTTTGTGTTTGTCAGGGAATAAACATGTGGGCTCTGATGATGAAGGACTTAAGGTGCAATTAAGGTGCAGTCTTAAATAGTCGCCATCGGAAATGAACTGAATCAGAAGAGAACTGAATCAGAAATGAATTGTTTAATAAATCAACTGAATAAGCAAATAAGAAAGTAACTAAAACAGAAATAAACTGAGACAGCAGTGAACTGAATCAGAAATGAACTGATTCATAAATCAACTGAATAAAAAATGAATTGAACCAGAAGGGAACTGAATTAGAAATGAACTGAGTCAGATTTGAACTGAATCAGAATAGAACAGAGTCAGAAAATAACTGAATGAAAAATGAACAGAATCATAAATGAAGTGAATTAGAAATTAATGAATCAGAAATAAACTGAGTCAAAATAGAACTAAATCAGAAATGAAAAGAAAATCACAAATGAACTGAATCAAATGTGTACTGAATCAAAAATATACTAAATCAGAAGTGTACTGAATCAGAAATGAACTGAATTAGAAATTAACTGAATCACAAATGAACTTAATCAGAAATGAACTAAATGAGAAACAAACTGATTCATAAATCAACTGAATAAGAAATGAATTAAATCAGAAGTGAACTGAATCAGAAATTAAGCTAGTCAGAAGTGAACAGAATCAGATGTGTATTGAATCAGCAACGAACTGAATCAGATTTGCACTGAAACAGAAATGAACTGAATTAGAAATGATCTGAATTAGAAATAAACTGAATCATAAATGAACTGAATCAGAAATGAAGTGAATTAGAAATTAATGAATCAGAAATAAACTGAGTCAGAAGAGAAGAGAGTCAAAATAGAACTAAATCAGAAATGAACTGAATCAGAAATAAAATAAAAAATCAGAAATTAACTGAATTAACGAACTGATTCATAAATCAACTGAATAAGAAATTAAATGAACCAGAAGTGAACTGAATCAGATTTGCACTGAAACAGAAATGAACTAAATCAGAAATGATCTGAATTAGAAATAAACTGAATTAGAAATGAACTGAACCAAAACTGAACTGAAGTTTGAGTCTTTGGTGTTGTAGGTGATACACACGTGTCTGTGTGTGGTTACGTCTTGTCGTCTGTTTAGTTTGTTGGTCGTTTTTGTTGTGTGTACATTCAGGTTGTGTTTCACCTGTCTGTCTCTGACCTGTCTGTCTCTGACCTGTCTGTCTCTGACCTGTCTGTCTCTGACCTGTCTGTCATTTCATGTGAATTTCTACATTGTTCCGGCTCTGTTAAATCCAAAACTGGTCTTCCATTGTCGCTCTAGTTTCATGTTACGTACGTTTTCTAAGTTCCTGTGGATTCTGTGACAATTATGAGTATACAGTGACTCCTGTCGTGACCCGTGATTAGATTTGTGTACTACTACAGTTACACACTTGTGTCCAACCATCCATCACGTGACATTACACACAGCTGTACAGAACTGAATCCAAGAGCACGCTGCTGACCCATGCTGACCATTCCATCTTATGTCCTCCATGTGCCATCACTGTTCCTGTCACACTGATTTATGCTTTCACATGTTTACTAAATATAGCACATGGTAACTAATCACGGCAATATGCTAATGCTCTGTTTTTATCTCTCTCACACACTCACACACACGCACATACAGCTGATAGCACTCGGACAAACACACAGGTTTGATATCGTGGGTCTGGAAGTGGTTCAGGATTTATTTTATTTAGGATTTATTTATACGCTTGGATCTGCTGAGTGGGAGCTGCTTGCATGCTCCTCTCCTTCCAATTTGTAGCTGGTGCAACTGAATCTTCGAGGAGGATTAACACCTCGGCGCTGCGCTGTTGCAGACGTCTAGGGTTTTGACATGGACTTACGGGACCGTTTCCAGATCGTAACGTTCGCCGGCGCTAAACGAGCTGCTGGCCGGACCCAGTTCGGTGCCCGGCGTCCTGTGGTCGCAGAGAATCACAGAGAGCCGAAGATTTCTACAGATTAACCTTTTATCGCTGAGGGTACAGGCCTATAAATGCACCATGATGCAAAACGCTGGCACGCCGCAGCAGGTCTATCAGTGGCGGGGGTGATAACGGATCCAGCGCTGCTCAGAATGATCACATGATGATATATGAGGTGCAGGAATGTGAAAGGACACTCCTGGCATTCAGACCCGGTTACATTAATTGCAACTTATCAGTGACCCCCCCGCGCAGGGACGGGCGCGGTGGAGCGGCCCACGGTAGCCACATTTCACATGGGATTAGTCCAAATAATCATAAACCCCGTCTCACCCCTACAAGTAAACAAATAACGAGCTCGCTTCTAATGGAGGCACTTCACACCCAGTTAAACACAGCAACACATTTCGGCCTCCATTTCTCAGAGCGTCTTCATCCAAGTTATAATAATAGACAAATATGTTCCAGCCCAACTGACCACACACACACACACACACACACACACAGACTGGACGTCGTCCGCACACTTCACACACCGATCACTCACACAAACGATGGACAACTGACAGGATCGCTGGACGTACCTGTCCCCCATCCTGCCAGATATCACATGTGTTAATACCCGGTGTCTGCACTTTTGTGGGTTGCTCAGGTGGCGCTATCCCACCACCGCTGAGACCAGGGTTCAAATCTCAGCGGTGCTGTCAGCCAGCTATACGTCTACACAGACATGACCGGCTACGTCCATGTAAAAGCACTGCTATGGATTGCCACCCTGTCTAGTATTCCTGCCTTACGCCCAGTGTTTCCTGCTGCAACCCTGACCAGGATAAAGTGGTTGATATGTGGCTGCACAATTCACCTCATGATGATTTATCAGCTTTTCTTTCTACTGAGCCTAAAGATTTTATGATAATTAAAAAAAAAATTGTGTTTAAATAATAATAAAAATCCTAAATTATTTAAAGTCCTCTACATACAAACCCTCAACTTCTGAACTTTATAAGACGCAAAGGTGTCTAATTGTTTCAAATTTGTAGTCAGTAAAATAAGTGCAAAACTGTGCCGGAATTTCGAATGTAAGTTTGTTTGTGTCTCTTGCTTGGCGCCATATGGGATTCCACACTATAAGTAAATGTTTACATTTGTCGACAAAAGATTACAAGTGGCTTTTTTTTCCCGTAATCAAAACGTAATCTAGCGAAAATGGAACTGGCATGATATATATATATTAGTTAGAATGAGTTGGTTTATTTAAACCAACACATACATACACAAGAACAACTCCTTCTTGCAGTTTAAGTAAGTGCACACTTTCCTCTTTAGTATAACTTTTCAATAGGTTAAATAACTTGCTTAAAAAACACAATAGGAGAGCCTGGATTCAAACCGATAATCTTCCGATTGACAGCCCAAAGCTGTCAAACCATTAAACAAAGCCCAAACAGTGCATAATGTTTACAGATACTTGGATGAAATGCACAATTTAAAACAATCTGGGATTTGAAAACAGATTTAAATGAAGTGAAACAAATAAATGAATACCATCATGAGTGGGGTGGCACGGTGGCACAGTGGGTACCGCCGTCGCCTCACAGTAAGACGGGCCTGGGTTAGACTCTCCGGGCAGACGACCAGGGTCCTTTCTGTGTGGAGTTTGCATGTTCTCCTCGTATCTGTGTGGGTTTCCTCCGGGAGCTCCGGTTTCCTCCCACAAATCAAAGACATGCAGTCAGATCAACTGGAGCTACTAAAAACTGCCTTAAGTGTGCGATGGACTGGCGACATATCCTTTGTGGTTTCCTACCTTTCGGCCAGTGATTCGGACTTACCAAGACCCCGATCAGGATAAAGAATCAGTCCAACAGACAGTGAATGAATAAATGAAACATCATGGTTCAGACACACTCGGTTGTGGACAAAGAGAAGCCGAAATAACTACACAATTAGAAAACGTGTCCGTTTCACTGTGAATCAAAATAATCCATTATTTAATTTATACAACCCCTGGCAAAAATTATGGAATCACCACTCTTGGAAGATGTTCTGTCAATTGTTTAATTTTGTAGAAAAAAAATAAATCACAGACATGCCACAAAACTATCATTTTTCAAAATGTCAACCTTCTGGCATTAAGAAACAATAAAAAAAAGAAACAAATATAATAGTTGTGGTCAGTCACAATTGCTTTTTTTAGATCAAGTAGAGGAAAAAAATATGGAATCACTCAAATCTGAGGAAAAAATTATGGAATCACTCTGTAATTTGCAGTTTAAAAACAAAACATCTGCAGCAGATTAGATTTGCTAATTATTCTTCAGTTTAAAAAGAGTGCTTACACCTCGGAGAGCTGTTGCACAAAGCAGATCGTCATGAATCATGGTTCCAACACAAGATATGTCAGTTGAAACAAATGAGAGGATTATAAAACTCCTTCAAGAAGATAAATCATTGTGGAATGTCGCAAAAGATGTTGGTTGTTCCCAGTAAGCTGTGTTTAAAATCTGGACCAAGTACAAACAAAATGGGAAGGTTGTAAAAGGGAAGCATACTGGTAGACCAAGTAAGACATCAAAGCATCAAGATAGAAAACAAAGCAATATGTCTTGAAAACAGAAAATGCACAACAAAACAAATGAGAAACAAGTGGCCGGAAAGTGGAGTCAGTGTCTGTGACTGAACTGTAAGAAATCACCTAAAAGAAATGGGATTTACATACAGAAAAGCCAAACAAAAGCCACCATTAACACCTAAAAAGAAAAGAACAAGGTTAAAGTAGGCTAAAGAAAAGCAATCGTGGACTGTGGGTGACTGGATAAAAGTGATCTTCAGTGATGAATCGCGAATCTGCATTGGGCAAGGTGATGATGCTGGAACTTTTGTTTGGTGTCTGTCCAATGAAATTTATGAAGATAACTGCCTAAAGAAAACATGTTAATTTCCACAGTTGTTGATGATATGGGCCTGCATGTCGGGTAAAGGCACAGGGGAGATGGTCTTCAATAAATGCCAAAGTCCACATTGACATTTTGGACGCTTTTCTTATTCCATCAGTTGAAAGGATGTTTGGTGATGATGACTTCATTTTTCAAGATGATAATGCATCTTGCCATAGGGCAAAGGACGTGAAAACTTTCCTTCAAGAAAACATATAATGTCAATGGCATGGCCTGCAAATAGTCCGGATCTCAATCCATTTGAAAATCTCTGGTGGAAATTGAAGAAAATGGTCAATGACAAGGTTCCAACCTGCAAAGCTGATCTGGCAACAGCAAGAGACAGTTGAAGGCAGATTGATGAAGAATACTGTTTGTCATTAGTTAACTCCATGCCTCATAGAGTTTAAACCATTATAAAAGCCAGAGGTGGTGCAACAAAGTAATAATGGTGCAGTGTTTTCTAATGATTCCATAATTTTTTCCTCAGATTTGAGTGATTCCATATTTTTTTCCTCTACTTGATCTAAAAAAAAAGCAATTGTGACTGACCACAACTATTATATTTGTTTCTTTTTTTATTGTTTCTTAATGCCAGAAGGTTGACAGTTTGAGAAATGATAGTTTTGTGGCATGTCTGTGATTTCTTTTTTTTCTACAAAATTAAACAATTGAAAGAACATCTTCCAAGAGTGGTGATTCCATAATTTTTGCCAGGGGTTGTATTATATGAATTCATTTCTGTAAAGTAATGCAGGTTTAAACTATATCATGTAAAAGAAAGACCTGAACGATGATTATTTAAAATGATCAAATGTAAAATGAAGAAATAATTGTTAATAATAATCAGAAATAATTATTTTCTTATTAATTCATCATCTTAATTGTAGCTAAAGAAGAATCTGACATCACAGTTAAAAAACTAAAAATAAAGAGGACTGAATTAATACATTGTTTTAAATACACATAATGCAAAATGAAAGTAATGGTGTAATGTGTTTCAGTTATATGCTAAACTATATATTTTATATTTAACAAATAATAAAGAATATTGTTTATTGTATATAAAAGTTTATCGTTTTTACTCAACACTAAATGTTTTCTCCCTTTGTGGTGAAAGATAAATTTGTTTTTTGTTTCTAATAAAATATTTTGTTTTAATCACTGAAGCATCAGCACACATTAAATCAAACATTTCAGAGTATTAATTATTATTCTGACTGACTCAAAACAAACTGATTCACTTTTTCTGTTTTCAGTTTTGTTTTTTAATTCATGATCTAATTCTCTAGTGTTCAGAAATTTGCTAGTAAGATCTACAGTCTCAGCACAAAAAAATTATTATTGTAAGCAAAAAAGTTTTTTGGGTTTGTTTTTATTTTATTTATTTTATTTTTTCCCCTTTCACAGTTATTTTGTTACAGGATTCAACCACAGATAGCAAATATTATTAATGTGGACACTTCAGAAAGTTTCCACAGTTTAATAGAATTTTGTTCTAATGTTCTATTATAACTCATAAACTACACATTACCATAAACACTCCTGAGCTGTTTATCATACATACACAATGTGATAAAGCAGCTTTTATGGTGATTATTATGTTTTATTATGTTAGGATGTGTTTTAACAATTATCAACGTTATTGCAAATTAAACATTTGTTAATATTGATTGTCTATTTTCTATTTATTACTTAACAAAATTAGAAAATGAGAAAGAACTAATACTGTATACATACAGAACTAAAATTATCATTAAATAAATTACATTAATATTCTTATTCTTATTTTTCATTATTAATATTCTTATTCTTATTTTTTCATTATTATTATTCTTATTCTTATTTTTTATTATTATAATTTTTTATTATTATAATTTATTTTATTATTATCATCGCTGTTGTTTTGTTGCTGTTGTTTGTTATTATCTGTATTATTATTATTGTTTTATGCGCGTCTTTGTAATAAAATGACACTTTAAGTGAAACACAAAACACTGACTTTATATACAAACATTTTACAAAGTTACATTCACTCTACACACACACACACACACACACCCACACCAAACACACACACACACACACACACACCATACACCATACACCCAAAAATCAAAAGCACCAAAAGTAGACATGAATGGGCACAAAGCAATCCAGCATGTTAAACCTGACACCACACACACACACACACACACACACACACACACACACACACACACACACACACACACACACACACACACACACTCAGAGCTGAGTTTTGTACACAGTGTATATTCATGCCGTTTTACTTTACAGAATAATAACAGAAACACTGACCTGAGCGCTGGACCTTCACAGACGCTCTCCTTACTGTGACCTCCACTTAGCTCACTCTCTCACTCGGTCAGTCACTCGTTCACTCCGGCCGCTCACAGCTCTTCTACTGACTGTATGTGTGTGTATGTGTGTGTGTGTGTGTGTTAGCCACTCTAGCAGGCTGCTTTATGAGAGTGTATGACGGCTCGCGATGGCAGTGCACTGATGTAACAGCAGAAGTGTGTGAACAAGCACACAGAAGCCGAACGCACAGCGCTGGACGTTCAGTGTGTGTACGCCTGAAGCTCACGTTTCTGAACCTCAGCAGCACAGACTAACACTGCTATATCAATATTAATATTATTAGATATTTCTATTACCACTATACTGGAGTTTACATTAAACTGTCAGATTCAGTGCACAAAAAGGCGTGACGGCAGCCCGCGGTGTAAATACACGTCTGTTCAAATGTGACCTGCTGTGTTGACCTCTACAGTGCCAAGGCTTCATGGTGGCACTCGGATGAACAGAAATAAAGAAAGTACCAATTCTAGCATCTAAAACTCAACACAATAGCACTCAAAATGTAGTGAAGCATAACAAACAGTCAGGAGTGTGAACTGGATGTATAGGTCTGTGTAAATGTATATAAAGAAGTGTTACCACAGATCTATACAACTTTTGTTTAAGTGGAACCTATTTCAGTCACAATTTTGGGAGGTTGAATGGTATTTATAAAGCATAATATATATATATATATATATTATCATACACACACACACACACATATATATATATATAATCTGAATGCTAAGGGTTCAAGTTGTTACTGTTGTGAGTCTAAGCAAGTCACAATTGAGTCGCTTAGATAATAACATTATCATTAATTATTATAAATATTAAAACTATTTATTATGTATTATTATTAATATTACTCCTACTATTACTTTTATAATTATAACTGTTATTGCTATTATTATTATAACTATTATTAATATTATTATTATTACCATTATAATTATTGCTATCACTAATATTATCATTATTGTGATTAATAATAATAAGAATACTAATATTACCATTATAATTATTACTATAACTGTTATAATTATTGCAGTTATAACAATAATATTATAATTATTGTTATTTTAATTACTGATAATATTATCACAATTATTGCTAATGTTTGTAGTAGTCTTGCTATTCTTATTAAATATTATTATTATTATTATTATTATAACTATATAATTAATATAACTACAATTATTTTTATTACCCCAATAAAGCCCTGTGATGGATTGGTGCCCTGTCTTGGGTGTTTCTGCCCAGCACCCACTAAAACCAGACCTGCTGTGACCCTGACCAGTATATAGCGAGTAATAAAAATAAAAAAGGGAGGAAAATGTATTCAAGTATTTTCCTTTTCTCACTCAAACTGGTCGTGTCCAATTCCCTTGGTTTTATCTCTCTTCTACTTCTGTAGACCCTGACCTCAGAGGTCCGTACCAAACACACACCCCCTCTGACACTTATGTATAAGCCAACCGCTTCTTTTTACCTGCACGTGACGGTTTCACACAGGGATCAGTATCGCGTATGGAGAGTCACGCACCGCTCTCTATTATTCAGTGCCTCAACCGGTCAGCAGAGGTCTTAATCTTTTAGCCCGCCCACCCTTGTTTATATTCCTTATGCTACTGACATGTCACAAAAAGGCACCTTGATGTTTACTGCTCACAAATGAAAACATGGCATCCTTCCTTGCTTAAAGTTCCTTTTGTAGTTCACCTTGTGACCACAAAATTTCCTTTAAAGATCCATCAAAGTGAAATTAACAGCAGTTTGCGGATATGTTGCGTGTGTTTGACCCATGTGGTTCATCACTGTGGCTCCCAGCCCCCTCATTAGTCTCTGAACTTGATCCTTTGTTCTCTGCGGTTTTGCTGGCAGCGCCGGGTTTCCTGCTGTGAGACGAATGATCCAGAGGTGTTTACGATGACAGATAGACGCAGTGACAGCTTGAGCTTCAAGCTTTACACCATTAACACGGCATATCATACGCCGCACCATAACCGACACGTCCACGTCCTCTAAACACAGCACAGCATCCAAAATGCATTTATAAATCAAATCAGTTCAGGCAGTTTTTATCAGTGAACACCTGCTATTTAACCAGTGAATCAGACCCACTGCAACCCTGACCAGGATGAAGTGGAGGTAAAACAGACAGTGAATGAATAAAAAAAAGAAAACTCCAGTTCCTAAAGTTTATGTATGAATAAAAATGATCTAAATCATTCAGCTCTGAACATCATCATGAAGCCGGTTTGTGCCCACTAGGTGGAGCTGAGAGAGTTATCATTCTCCTCTGTATATCCACTACTGTGTGAGAGCAGTGCATCCTGGGAGAAAGAAACTTCACCCTGACAAAAATGTTCACACTAAGTCTGAGAGTAAACACGATGCTTGAGCTGCTGGATCTGGAGAAACAGCAGGAGCTTCATTCAAAAGCATAACAGCTTCACATCAACAGATCAAGCTTCTCCTCTCAATAAACTAGTCCTGAGTGTAGAGTCTGGGACTCCAGCGAACCACAGTAAAAGACATAACCAGTGTAGACAAAAACTTGGAACAGAAACCAGGCTTCACAGAGAAGCTGAGAACGTTTCAACGACTCGTCCAGGAGGTCAGAAAAGAACACAGAGGAACATCTGAAGAGGTGCAGGCCTCACCCACCTCTCCACTGATGAGCACAAAAATGAGCATATGAGGGATCTATTAAGTGTCGAGGTGATGGTGGTTCCTCATTGCAGCAGATCTGATAAGGATACAGACCCGAGGAATGACTAGGTTGAGGCTTCCACTAAAAGGTTGGAAGATGGCAGGAGAAGAGCTGCTGCGCTCAGATCGAGTATCATTTTTAATCGGCTAGTCTGATTAATCCCGTCTTCTTTAAGACGCCCTGCAGGACCGTTTTGGTTAGTTGTTCTATCTGAGGAACCTGGATGAAACCTCATCTCTGGCAGGCGTATAGAAAACGTCAGGCTGTGCTCACTGGCTGCTGACAGTACGTGTCACTGTACGAAGTTTGGATCACACACACACACACAGAGGGGCGACGGTGCCAGGATTCGGCTCGGCCGTGCCAGACTCAACATGGCCAGCGCATCTCGGCCTGATCTGAAGCCAGAGCTGGCACATCAGAACCGAGCTGTTTTGGCTAGAAGGAATGAAGTCTCTACATGAGGAAGTTATTACATAAAAAATTAATAAATACATGTTTTTATATGATTATATGTTTATTTTTTATCTTATTTATGAGTTTTGATTTCTGAATAGAAATTTAAATGTTCACTATTATTTAGAAACTACAATATGCTGTAATTGTAGTAAATAAATAAATAAATAAACAAATAAAAATTAATTTATAAATATAAAGGAAATATAAAGGAAATATAAAACTAGAGGTAAAAACATATTTAAAAAGGTGATGTTTGTGTGAACGAGGCATTGCTAATTATTATTAGAAATATACTGTATAAATAAATAATTTATTTTACAGAAATAATTTATTATAATTTAAATAATTAATCTTATTACTACAATAAGAAGAAAATTGTATTTAAATTATAATGATCAATTATATCAATCATTATAAATGTAATTATAAATAAAATATTTTCAAGGATTTATCCTTTTTATTGTTAAAATAAAATATTATATTTTCTTTTTAAAATTAAAGGAAAATGTTTGTTTAATAAATATTATTAGATTAAAAAAAACTAGGGCTGTCAAACGATTAAAATTTTTAATCGCGATTAATCGCATTAAAAAAAATCTGTGTAAATGTTATAGAAAACAAGGATTTTTAAGTGAAATGTTACAATTAAAATGGTGAACACATTTTATGCTAAATGTACTGATGTTAAAAACTGCTGGGACAAGAGAAAACTGTAAGGGAGTTTTATTCACTCACATATTAGGCAGTAAATGTCAGATTGTAGGTTAGAATTTCTCCATCAGCAAACATTGTAGATCAGCGGTGCTTTAGGTGGGATAAGGTGTAGTTATTGTAACAGACTTTTCTGTGGTTGTATCGTGACGATGGTTTGATGGACGTTTCTACACGAAGTGAGTGTGTTTTGACCCTTTGGGGCTTCCATAGTTCATGAACTAACGTGCTCGACTCAGCTTTCCGGTATTCGGTACAGAAGAAGAAGTTAATTAAGTGTAATAAAGTGTTCTGCTCCCGACAACTTGTGAATATACCGTGTATTTATTTCTTTATTATGCAAGTGCATCACTACCACGATCGGTTACATTATGTTAACAAACCGCAAATGAAAAACGGTGGCAAGTCCGACATTAAAACGTTTGTTCTACCAGTCAAGTGTCAACATGAACTAGAATTTGCGTTAATGGCACTAATTTTTTTAATCGCGTTAAATTGAGGTCGCGTTAATGCGTTATTATCGCGTTAACTTCGACAGCCCTAAAAAAAACATATTTATACCAACATTTTTGGGACTGTAATATATAAATTATATATATATATGAATTTATTCTGACGAGACTAGAATCCCAATAGTAACATTTACAAGTGACCAAAAGAACCTGGAATTAATATACATTGTAGGGTCAAAAGTATGCGGACGCCTGACCATGAGCCTGCTAGACGTTCTACACCAACTGTAACCAACCATGTTTCTGGGAAAGACTTCTACACACTTTTGGAGAGTGTCTGTAGGGATTTGTGCCCATTCAGATAAGATAACATTTGTCATATTTGGGACTGATGTTGGTCGAGAAGGCCTGGCTCACAGTCTACATTCCAGTTCATCCTAAATGTGTTCAATAGGGTTGAGGTTAGGTGTCTGTACAGGGGTCCCTCATTAAACTCATCACACCATGTGATCATAAACCTCACTTCACAGGAAAGGACCTTCCTTAACCTGTTCTGTAATATAAAAATATATAAAATAAGTAAACTAATCCCTAACAGAAAATCTAAACCATACAAACAGAATAACTGAGGTTAATAAAAGTACAATAATTTAATAATTCTGACTCGACCCTCTCGCCACACCGTTTGCTTTTTTCATTTCATTCTGAGTGACACCGTGTTGGCATCCAGCGCCAAGTAGCGTTTTCCCATCTGTCAGCACTATTGAATTTCCACCAATCGACAGGCAGCACACCCCAGCAACGTGCCGTCCACAGCCAATCAGAAGCCGACCCCTCGTCCACCTGCTCTTCAGCCCACACATGGAAAACTATGCGTCCTCGTTCCTTCTGAACACCCCCCCCACTGCCCCCTCGCCCCTCAGCAGCTCATTGAAAGTGATAGTGCCACGGCTCGGGTTTCCAAACCGCAGGGACTGAAGCTCAGACCGTGATTGGACGCCAGTGGCAAATAAAATAAACACAATTTTTATATGTATATATACAGTATTTATTATTTTGCACAGCTACAGCAGACTGTTCAATAGCAGACATTCAATCATAAACAGCCCATTAATACAAACATGGAAACGAAAACTAATAATACTGCTCATAAATAATATTACTCCTTTTTATACATTTATGAGTTTTAAATTGTGAATAAAAAGGGCTTTTAAATGTTCCATATTATTCAGAAACTACAATATGCTGTAAATATAGTAAATAAATAAATAAATTGGGGAAATATGGAGGTGAACATAAATTTAAAGAGGTGATTTTTGTAGAAATAAAAAGGCATTGCTTGTTTTTATTAGAAATATATAAATAATTCATTTAACAGAAACAAATTATAATATTTTATTACTAAATTAAGAAGGACATTTTATTTAAATTATAATGATAAATGATCATTACAGATTTAATTATAGATAATATTTAATAAATAATATTTTTAGGAATGTATTTTTTATAAGAATTTAATGGTAAAATTAAAAATTATTATATTTTACTACTAAAATTCAAAGGAAAATTTTAATTAATGAATATTATTAGATAAAAAACAAAAAAACATATTTATGACAACAAATGTTATTTTTAGCACAGTAATATATATGTATTTTTTTAAAGCTTCAATTAATTAATATTTATAAATATTATCAGATACAAATAATAATAAAAAATATTATTAGATAAATAATTAAAAAATATATATATTAATAACAACAAATATTAATAACAACAAATGTCGTTTTTGGGACCATAATATATGTATTTTTGAAAGCTTCAATTTAATAATAATTAAGTAATTTAATAACACACAGAGTCTGAATGTAGGGGTGATTTTAAATATAAAAATAATGAGGCTTCACACTTCAGACGGATAATCCGCCCATTACTGATTGGCACGGTCTACGCTAAACTATATCATGAGATCAGATTGAATTTCGGATGGTCAGACATTTCTAACGAGTATATTTTACTTCTATTTTTAGATCTTATTGATCTTAAGTAAAAGCAGCAATTCCTCAGAATTCTGTCCCACTGCATGGTGAGAACGGGGCGTCCACAGTATTACGAAATACGTGACCTCAAAAAGAAAGGGCTCGCTAAAACCGCCTGGGAAAAGAAATCTGATGTATATGACACCCGCTTTACCCCAAACACTATTTCCAGAGGGTCAGAATTTTAATTCTTGTTACTGTTTCCTGCTGAGGTTTCAAGTTTACTGACCCTAGTACTGAACCTGACATACTCATGACAGATTTACGACGTTATATAATGACATTATTCAAAATTCTGATTCTCTAACACGACTAATTCACTAACCAGATCTGATGTTTGGAATGAATCCACACCAGCCAGCCAATCAGAAAGCAGGAATTTCCACTCCCATGCTACACCAGTGCCAATTAATGCGGGCGTAAGGCAAGAATACCCAAAATAAGACACCAAATTCATTGCAAGACTTTGGCCACCAACCCCCTTTTTGGACGTAGCCAATCATGCCTGTGTCAGTAGCACTCCTCAGACCACTGTGGTTGGGTACCCACCACGACTGCCTGTAACACCCAGTCATCCATCCATAACGGTCTGGTCCTTATCAAAGTCAGGGTCGGGTCAGGTCTTCATGCTGGTCAGATCTGCTAATAGACCAATAGATCCCTCAAAGAAGATCAGGCAGTGCGGACAGTCATGGACTGACTGACTTTCCTAAACAGTCACCTGATCTAAAACCCCCGTCCAGGTTTTATAGACACAGAGAAGCTGGAGGGATCAGTACCAGCACACGTCAGTCAGTTTCATACAAAACACCAAACGTTTAGGTTAAAATGCTTCAGCTGTGACTGTCCAGAGGAACAGGCAGATATGTAAAGCCCTGCATGTGTGTGTGTGTGTGTGTGTGTGTGTAATTAGAAAACTCAGCAGAGGAGAAATTTAGACACAGATCCATCGTGCTGGCCACGAGTCCTGTCATTACTCCATCATCTCCCCTCTAATGAGAGTAACACCACACACACACACACACACACACAGCACGCAGTACATATGCCTATAGACTTACACACACTCACTACACACTATAAAAACACACCACACACTTACAATAAACACCTCAAACTGCACCGCACACACACACACAATACACACACACACAACACACACTACACAGTCTCACACACACACACTATATACATACTCACTACATATACACTAGACACATACATACTACACACACACAACACAAATACACACATGCACACATACACACACATACACACTACACACACCGCCCACACTACACAAATACACACATGCACACATACAATAAACACACTGCACACACGCACTGTACACATACACACAAATACACACACTATACACCCACACTACATAAACCACCCACACCATGCAGACAACACACACCACACATACACACACCACACATATTGTAAACAACACACTCATACAATATACACATCACACACACACACACAAATACACACGTGCATACATACAATAAACTCACCACACACACTACACACAGCACACAAACACACTACACACTTTGTACACAACACACTCATACAATATACACATCACACACACTCACCACCCACACCATGCACAGACAACACACACCATTCAAATAGACACACACACACAGTCTGCTGGTATGTATGAGGCGCCCGAGTCGCCCCCTTTAACACTAAAAACAACACAATGATTCATCGAAGCTGCCCTTTTGCCCCAAAGGAAACACCCCAGATAGGTCGCCAATTCATCACAGGGCACACACACACACACAGGAATTTTTAGCAGCTCCATTTGTCCTGACTGCATGTCTTTGGACTTGAGGGAGGAAACCGGAGCACCCGGAGGAAACCCATGCAGACAAATCGACACCCACATTAATTCTTTTGCTGATATGGTGAGGGGTTTTGGACACGCCCGCTTGGTTTTTGGTTACAGAGAGACGAGTGAGAGAAGCACAAACCATTAGAGAGTCTGTAAATGCCTCATAAAGTTAAGCTGATCTGTCACCACCAGAAAGACTAAATGGACTAAGAGAGGATCTGGCTGAAGGGAAGTGAGCTTAATGCACCATAAGATGATGAGCTATCATTTATTACATACACGACATGGCCAAAAGTATGTGGACACTCTTCGTAATGATTGAAATTATGTCATTTATGCCACATCAGTTGCTGACGGGTGTTTATAAACGCTATAAGGTAAACGATATGGTTTTAACATTGTACCAACAGTTTGGGGAAGACACAGGGAGAACATGCAAACTCCACACAGAAAGGACTCTTTAACGTGGGTGGACTGACAAATCTCCATTGAGCATCCACTACGTTACAGGCAGTATAGGAACCGATATAAGTATAGGTTTGTAGATTGCCAAACACCGGACGGGACGGCGGATACCAGTCTGATTATAAATCCCATTAACACAAACTCAGGAAAGCTTAGTGCTGACAACAATGGCTCACACTCATTCCAGTCATTTATCCGACATCACCGGCCAGCAGGAGTCCTGGCAGCGCTCGAACAAATCAGTTTTCCACTGTCAACAACTGCGCTCGCACCACCGTGGGGTAACACGACTGCGGACGGCCGCAGGGGGGGCTAAAATCAGACGCTGCGACCCATTAACCTCACGCTGGGCGATTGCTAAAATTACAAATGATGACTTGTAAAATTATACATCGATTCGTCCCGTCCCTCCCCTCGTGCCTGAACGCTGCGTGTCACGGGCGTGTCGAAATATGTATGAAACGTGCACCTGGCAGGGTGGAGCGACAGATTCGGACGGGTACTCTCTGTTTCGGATTCGCACGCTACGGGAAAGAATGAGGCGCGCGTGCTGACGGGGCGTCACAAATCATCCTCGGGCATGAGACGTGTCAGGAGCCAAAAAGAGGGCGATGGATGGTACAGACCTGTGAATTTAGGACCTCCTGTGTCCCGAACTATAAACGCACAGTGACAGTAACAGGTGAGGACATGAAATACATCACGGGTTAGACCGTAAAGGGTCAGACTCACAGCTCAGCAGTTTAACTTCTGCTAAAAACACACGAGATCCATAAAACTGATAAAAAAGGAGGTCATTCATCTTAGAGAAGTGCCTACAACAAATACATCCACTGCTGAGACCCGGGTTCAAACCTCTAAGGTACTATCGGCCGGTTGGGCGTCTACTCAGACACGGTAGGGCATGTCAGTCAACTGCACTACAATTCAAGCAACTGATGGTTAAGCGTCTTGCTCAAGGGCCCAACAGTGGCGGTGGTGGGGCTTGAACCAGCTTGCTTCAGTGATTTTGAGTGGCGGCCGAGCTGCTCTGTTGACAGAAGCTCTGATACCCCTGCGTGAGCCTCTTTGGTTTCAGAGGAATGTGATAGAGACCCCGTCCGTCAGCGAGCAGAAGGACTTCAGTATCAGATCTGCGGTCTTGCTTTACGTCTCGGGCTAACAAAGTGACACTTACAAGGATTCCGATGAGCGAGTGTTCAGACGGCCTGGTGAGAATGTTAAAGCTTTGACTTTTAAACGCTTATAATAAAATGCAGAACACAGCGACTTGATTATTATCATGTGTCATCATCATAAATCACCCGTCAGACTTTTTCTGCCAGGATATTTGATTCCTGAAACCTTCATTTTGACCTGTTTACTAACCCTTGTATAATGATTAAACCCACCCAGACGTCAGTAGTGCGAATTACAGGAGGTGAAGTTCTTACATTGCAGTAGATACGTTTTCCAGACTTCATTCGGGTGTCAAATCTCATTCAGAGTTCCTCCGACCACCCGCTATGAAGCCGTGCACTTTGCCCTGGTCAGGGTTCAGGTCAGAGTAGCTGTATCTTATTCTAATACTTCTATATATTCTTCTCCTAATGCCTTTTCATTTTTCATTTCCTTGTGTTCTTAACGAAAGTATAAAAAGCCTCGGTGCTCAGGTGGGAATACCCGGGTTTGAATCTCGGCTCTGCTACCGGTCGGCTGGACCGCTATGGGCAACACCAACCCTGGTAATGCAACACTGTGCAAACAGCAGAACTCCAGAAAACCTGTCCACTTTCCTCCTTCATTAAGACGCTTTCTAGCTTTTCTAATTTCCACTTCTAGCCTGGATGTGAACGCCAGTGTGAACAATTTCGACCTGTAACGCAATAAATACTGAAGTAGCACCTCTACTCTGAGCAGATCACAGTTTAAATACGGTTCCTGTCCGGCCATTCCAAAGGATTTACACCGGTCAGTACAAGTACTTAAAGTCTAAACACCTCCCAGAGGCGAATAAAAACCCTAGAAATGAATACAGCAGGAGTTTAATCCTCCATGGGAATAAATATAGGTCACTAAATTCATAGCATCAGCAATGATGAAATATGATATTTTCTTTTTAGGAGCATGCAAAAAGAGTGAAGTGAGGGAAGCATGACCGATGCATTATGAATCCATGGTGGAAGCATGATGGAAGCATGGTGGAAACATGGGAGAAGCATGAGGGATGCATGAGGGAAGCATGATGGAAAAATGATGGAAGCATGAAAGAAGCATGAGGGAAGCATGATCGTTGCATTACGGATACATTATGGAAGCATGGTAGAAGCATAGATGAAGCATGATAAAAGCATGAGGGAAGCATGGAGGCAGTTTGTATCTTTTAGTGAAAGAGCTGAATTTTTACACACGTGTTAGGAACATGAATTAAATTCTTCTGCAACAGTTTATTTTCTGTGACTAAATCATTATAAAACTACTTTTTTAATTGAGTGTGATCATCAGCAGCCGGGTGGCGGGTCCGGTTCCACCGGTGCTAGGCAGGAATAATCTGGACAGGGTGCCAATCCGTCACAGGGCTTCGTCCCCTCGTGTGTGTAAGAGTGAGCGAGGAAGCACTTTAAAATAGAAAACGCTGCATCAACATTGGGATTAGCACCAAAAAAACCACATGGATCCTCGCTGAGCTCAACGCTCACCAGCTATTTCTCTGCCTGACATGCTGACGGTAACTCACGTGTAACATAATCCAGCACCAGCACAAACAACCACAGAGTCCCACTGACACACTGAAACCGGGGTTCCTGGTTTGCATGGATATATACACCGATCAGCCATAACATTATAACCACCTCCTTGTTTCTACACTCACTGTCCATGTTATCAGCTCCACTTACCATATAGAAGCACTTTGTAGTTCTACAATTACTGACTGTAGTCCATCTGTTCCTCTACATGCTTTGTTAGCCCCCTTTCATGCGGTTCATGGTGGTGGTGTGTTAGTGTGTGTTGTGCTGGTATGAGTGGATCAGACACAGCAGTGCTGCTGGAGTTTTTAAACACCTCACTGTCACTGCTGGACTGATAATCGTCCACCAGCCGACAGCGCCCCGTGGGCAGCGTCCTGTGACCACTGATGAAGGTCTAGAAGATGAGCGACTCAAACAGCAGCAATAGATGAGCGATCGTCTCTGACTTTACATCTACAAGGTGGACCGACTAGGTAGGAGTGTCTAATAGAGTGGACAGTGAGTGGACACGGTATTTAAAAACTCCAGCAGCGCTGCTGTGTCTGATCCACTCATACCAGCACAACACACACTAACACACCACCACCATGTCAGTGTCACTGCAGTGCTGAGAATCATCCACCACCTAAATAATTGAAAAACAGGGTGAAAGCAGGTTTAAAAGGTATGCAGAGAAGCAGATGGACTACAGTCAGTAATTGTAGAACTACAAAGTGCTTCTATATGGTGAGTGGAGCTGATAAAATGGACAGTGTGTGTAGAAACGAGGAGGTGGTTTTAATGTTATGGCTGATCAGTTCCAGCTTCTGAAAAGCATGATATCACGCTAACGTCACAGATTCCCTCAGTCCAGTATAAAGTACACCTGGCTATGCGTTCCTCAGAGCGGCATGTCCGCCTCGGGTATTTATAGGACGCTCTGAAGTTTTATTAGCACCCTAAAGTGGCAGTGAGATCACAGGATTACGAGGTACAGGGAACAATACAGGAGCAGCTGGTCTTAGCATTAGCTGCTAGCCTGCAGTAGATGTGTCAAACAGGACAACAGACCTAAAAAATACCCCCCAAAACCCCACAGTATGAGTTGTTGAGTGGTTTAGGATGCACAGACAGACTGACGCGTTATAAATAACCGAGCGTGGCGCGACGCTGTTTCTTTGTTGACAACAGTTAAACGCGACGCCGCCTGCGTGATGTCGGGCACGTGGTTCGTTTTCGGGACACGCGCCTGCCTTTCGTCACGTCCAACCTGCCGCTCTAATAGGACAATATTTAACAGAAGCGCCGATGAGAGGACGCTTACGTGTCCAGACAGGCACTAGAGCGATTTTTAGATTGTAGATTGAGTTGCAGATGTTCGTTTAGGCCACACCTGGGCATTGTACAGCCCCCAGGGCCACATCCGGCCTGTTGGGTGTCTCTGACCGGCCCGCATGAGGTCAGTGGTTATTAGAAATAAGACATAAATAATTGTACATCATGCATGCATACAATATCATAGTATGTTTTTATTTTGAAGGTACTGTTGTTGTTTTTTTGTTTACCTACTTTTGTACGATCGAGTGTGTGTGTGTGTGTGTGTGTGCGCGAGTGTATCCAGCTTTCATCTACTTATCAAAAACTGTACAATTTACTGACTTTATATAGAAATAAAATTAATATTAAACAGAATTAAGTCCGGCTTTCCACAACGGTCCCAGTTTCTCATGCGGCCCCTTGCAAAACTGAATCGCCCACCACTGGTTTAGGCAGATCTAACTGGCCACGTGTCTTCAGAGCTGCTGTACCCAGGGCCGGCGTTAACGTCCAGCCTAAAGCTCATCACCCACAGCGTGAAGCAATCAAGGCCGATGGAGTTTGACGTGGTTCTGGGTGCAGCCTGAAACTGGATCTCATAAAAACCAGCTGATACGAGCTGGAAATAAAACCTACAAGCCCGGCGGTAAATTCTAATTTCATGGCAAAGCTCAAAGATCAGAGTGAAGGAAGGTGCTGATCTAAAAAGACCTTAGCTCTGGGTGGCGGTGGCACAGCAGGGAGCAGGGCGCTGGTTCAAGTCCCTCTAACACAGTTAGATAGATGCCACTGTTGGGATCTTTCATTTTTATTCGGGTCCGGATAACTGATTTGGCACAGTCTAACACCGGGAGCCCTTCCTGATGGACCGGCAATGAGAGCCCACTGACCAGTACACCTCCCAATTGCTGGGCTGTTCGGACATCCCGACTGGCACAACCGAGATTCATGCTGGAACAGAAAGAAGCCTTCCCTAACCTGTTGCGGGAAGCACATAAATTGTCAGCAATTATTGTGGCTGAAACACATAAATCCGATAATAAGACGGGGCGTCCCAATACTTTTGTCCACACAGTGAACCCTCAGGTGTTTATGAAGGAACTTAAGGGGTTAAACACTTAAATAAAAGAAAGTAAATCTTTGATTCTCTGAAGCTCGTTCGTGCTCTGGATTTAAAAACAAAACAGAATAAATAATCAGCGGAAACTGAATTCAGGCCCCTAAATCTGAGAGATTAAACCCCCGCGTGCAGGGACCAGCTGCCAGATAAATCCTTAGCGAAAGGTGTTGATGGCATCACATATCAAAACAAGGGAGCACGAGTACCCACCCGAAAAGGCTGGCACACACATCACACCTCTCACACCATGCGGGAGATTTAAGTGCCTGAAAAACCAACGGTTCACCGACGTTACTGAACCCGAGGCTTCAGCTCTGAGGTATACACACGATAACGAACGTAGAGAACAAAATACCAGTCACCGGCGGGCAAACGATACTGCACAGGGGTGGCACGGCACTGCTGAGCTCTCGAGCTCTGCTATCGGCCAGCCGGGCACCCACGTAGATCCATCTGCACATCTGCATCTGCCGGGCATCTGCACTGACATGTCTGGTTATATGTGACAAACGAAGGTGGCTGAAACAGCCCTGGTGTTAGGAGGCACACTGGTCAGTGCGCTCTCAGTGCAGGTCCCAAGAAGGCACTGAAATAGGAGGGTTGTGCCCGGAACTATGCCAAGCCTGTTAGGCCGACCAGCTTTGCTATGGGGGGGGCAGCTGGAAAAAAAATATCGGTGGGAGAAGAGCGCTTGGTTGGCGCATGGGTGAAATAAGATTTTAGTAGTGCTACCAGCCGGTCAGGTGTCTACACAGGCATGACGGGCAAACATGGTGTCTGGGTGGGAGGGGAGATGGCCGAACAGCCTAGCCATTGGGCGTGTCGTATTAGAAAGGGCATCCGGCATAACAAACTGTCCCAATTCAGGTTTGTGGACCAGAATGTAAATATGTGAGAGGCCAAAACACTGTACGCTGTAACTGGTGAAGAGAAATGACAAACGTGAGCAAGTTTCCCAGTCGTTCTGTCAGCGTCTATAACGGCCTCGCCTTCAAGGTCAAGTGCAAATGAGAAAAAGAAGAAAAAACAAGATCTAACATTCAACCGTAATTAAAAATCCACCTCGAGTATGTATTAGGAACATACGAGCGCTTCAACATGTCACGTTTTATCGTCTTATCTCTCCAAATAACTCAGCAGCCACAAGCGTACAGTAACGATCAACCACACACACACACACACACACACACACGGCAATAACAGAACTAAAACAATGGGACCTGGAGCTCTCCTGAGACCCGCATCAGAAGCGTAAACCCGGCAGCACGATGAGGAACGAGCAGCTGATGTAGTGGTGTAGCAAAAGAACACCACAGACTCTCCTCAAATCTCTCTAACAATACGACCGCCACCGCTCACAATGCACCGGTCACGCCAAGAGTCTGTCAGCAGCTGGACCTTCATTCCCAGCTGTGAAAATCTACACATCAACAAGTGCGGCTCCAAATCCCAGTTCGCTCTCCGCAGATTATCTACGAGCATCGGATGATCGGTGCTAATCTGTGCTAATTTAAACTGATTAAAACTCAGAATGATTTATTATTATTTATTACTTACTATGGTAAAGCTTGCATAAACCCTGAAGAACACCGTAATACAATTTTTTACACGTTTATATTGTAATAAAACGACTTTGTGTAATTTCTTCTGTTAAAATATGTCCAATAATACAGACGTTAGAGGACAAAGATCTTTATGCACTAGTCTGAATGAATTTTATAACATTTCACACCGTTTAACAATAAATAAAGAAATAATTTAAATAAATAGCTTCTGTTAATGTTCTCTCAGTATAGAGAGGATGATTCTACTGTCGGGCTCTTAAACAAGGACCTGAACCCTGAACTGCTGGGATTGTGTACGCTCACAGTTGTAATTAGATCTGGATTTATTTATTTATTAGGATTTTAACGTCATGTTTTACACATTCATGACAGAAACGGTAGTTACTCATCACACAAGATTCATCAGTTCAAACACAGTCATGGACAATTTTGTATCTCTAATTCACCTCACTTGCACATCTTTGGACTGTGGGAGGAAACCTGAGCTCCTAAAGGAAACCCACACAGACACGGGGAGAACATGCAAACATGCAAACTCCACACAGAAAGGACCCAGACCATTCTACCTGGGAATCAAACCCAGGACCTTCTTGCTGTGAGGTCACAGTGTTACCCACTGAGCCACAGTGCCGCCCTATTGAATTAACTTGCAGCATATACAGCAGTGGTAGCTCAGGTTAAGGTACTGGACTAGTAATCAGAAGGTTGCTGGTTCTAGCCCCACCACCGCTAAGTTGCCACTGTTGGGCCCGTGAGCAAGCATTTTTGGGCACATATACTGAATATGTATAACTCACGCTCAGTTTACACAGTACTGTGTTAAATTACAATCACACTACATGTTCACATGTTTATAGTGCAGGAATCCAGTTGCTATTGCACACCTTGATGTATACACATTTATATGTTCAAACTGCACACTTTACATTAAATATCTACTCTCTCTATATATTTTGTCTTTTTTTATTATTATCCTACCCTACTGATCATGTGACCAGACAGCTATCAAAGCATTTCACCGCTAGTTGCACCATGTACGACTGTGTATTTGATTTGATTTGAATTGGGAAATGCAGAGATGTCCAAACCACCACTATTGTGGCTGAAAAACTAACCAGTGGATCATTTGCTCGGTACGTTTTACGAAATAAAAAGGGAGAAAAACACAGACACGGTCGATTAAGTGGAGAATAAAATTACAAACGAGCTCCTGCAGCGTTCACACAAGCAGCAGATCAGACTGTAAACATGAAGTTATGATTATTTATGATTATTTAACAGCTGTGATGCAGGGCAGCACTGAGGACATTCGGTTCATAAAGGGTCTAAAACACTGTGGACTGACTTCAGCAGCACAGTAATATAATAATAAGAACTGAACAGTATTAGAAGATCCACCTCGAAGAAGCTCAATCTGTATGATAATACTCACATTAGAGAGCAAAGATCTTCATGCACTAATTTAAAATTATTTAATCCATTTTTTAATAAGTAATTTCACAGCATTTAACATTCAATAAATAAATATAGAAATTAGCCTGACACGCCAGCCCACCACCGCTGAGGGCGTGGCGCGTGACAGCTTCAGCCCTTTTCGGCCAGCGCGGGGGCGGTCAAGGCGCCATGAGTCCAACATGAGGGAACTGGAGATGACTAGAAAACTGGGAGCAGAATGGGATTGGGGGGGTGGAGTGTTGGTGGGGGCTGCATGTAAAGTTCGTTATCTAATTTCTTTTTATCACTGATTGATGAGTGTACAGGTTTCAGTAGGACTTTTAGACTCTTTGTATCATGGTATAACTGAATAAAATGCTTTATATTACGAATAATTAATTTACGGCCACAAGTACTCAACAAGCCAAAATTAATTATTACATTTTATTTAAAAATCATTGTGGAGGAGTCTAAAGCAACTAAAATAAATTATACTATTATATATTTTTTAATAAACATGTTGAGGAAATAAATAATTTTATAAATAAATAAAATTTCTCTTAAATTCTCTTTTCTCAAGTTTATTCTATTAATAACCTCTAATAATTTTTGTTTGTTTAGACTTTAATATACATTTATTTATGTATTTTCAGATTCATATATATTTCTTCTTATTAAAGCAATTAATCGAACGTTTAGGACATTAGGAAAACAAACATCATGACATCAGACCCGACATGAGAAGCACGTTACTAAAATATTCACTGTATTACATTTACATTTTGTATTAAATACATTTTATATATTATATACAAATCTGCAGTTAATATTTAAATGTTTAATATATGTGCCTCTTTACATTGTCATATAGTACCTTAATATTTTTATTTTTATTATTATTATTATTTATTTAAATTATTTAGTTAAAATGCTATTATTTATTTAAATTATTATTATTTATTTATTTAAATTATTATTATTATTATTATTATTATTTATTATTAGTAGTACTACTGATATTATTATTTAAATTATTATAAATATAAATAAATTATTTTCTATTACCAATAATACAAACTATTGTTACTAATTATAATCAAATTAATAAACTCATTATTACTGCAGATATTATTGTTGTTATAACTTTTAATTATTAATAAAATTAATGTTCTTATTCATTTCAGTGGTGCTAATAAATGTTAATAAAGAATAATAAATTGTATCATTGTTTACACATTTTACTTAAACGTTAAACATTAAACATTAAACATTTTATAAAATGTCAATACAAATATATATTTCAAAACAATCTAACTGCGCTGATCATAAACAAGGAACAAAATAATTTTACTATAATGTTAATATATTTTTATATAAATAAAGAAGGAAAGCTCTACGACTCAAATCAATAAAATACAGAAATCCTGTGATTGTGATGAACCCAACATGCAGACGATGGAAACGAGCTGCACAGAATACAAAATATAATCTGATGTCTCACATTTACATTTTTATACAGTCAGATTTAATATTAAAGTCTGTTTCTGTGGATAATTCAGTAAAGAATAAGAATTATTATAAATAATTTATGCACTTTACATACGAAATATAAGAAAATATAATTATTTAAGACGTCATCTGCTTTATAGTTTTGTTTTTATTATTGTATTTTACATAGTTTGTGTGTATATTATTATTAATGGAGAAACGTGTGAATATTTAAATTATTTCTTTCTAAATAACTCTTTCTTACATTTTTCTCAACATGCTTTCCTAATACATAGTTAATAGTTTAAAATTGTGTTTATATAAATTTATATTATAGATTTTCCCCCTGAAATAAAGACTGATAGTGATAACGAGGCACTGTTAAAAGAGTACATGTAATATAAAAGAAATAAAGAATTAAAAAACTGAACTTGGTTCTAACACCGTGTGCACTGAGAGCATGAAGCTGAGTTTCTGGTAGATGGGTGGAAGCAGACACATGAGAACATGTAGTGTGAAATTCATTTTACGGCATCCATCATGCGTTTGACGTTTAAAGACTCAGTAAGACTGTGTAGGACAGAAGACGAAACACTGACCGGTTTCTCACTAACGTTTATAGACGTTTACGAATGTAGCACAAGAGCATGTTTGTAAAGCAGTACCGTACCTCTGGAGGTGCTCGAATGAAGCTGCCGAGTCCACATGGACCGTCCCCAGCTGTTTGTTCTGCCCATTCTTAAAAATGCTCTTGTCCCAGGCCGGTTTCATGCTAGAAAAGCCACGTTCCACCTGTGGAGCGAGAAACTCTGACCAAACAGTCAGGAGAAGCTGTTTGGAAAGTTTCCCTAAATGGAGAGCAGGCGGAACGGACTCCTATCAGCTCCCTCGTCTGCAGGCTGCCTCAGCTGTGCTAAACGTGGACGCTCTCGCTTTCTCTGCTGCTCTCTTCTGCTACTACAGAAAAAAAATGAAGGGCCAAAAGGGGCGACAGGAGCTGAGTCTTCAAAGGGGCCAGTGGTGAAATTGGAACGACGTCTAGGAGGAAATGACTAGGAGCAGGAGTTGAAAGCTTTCTGACCAATTGGGAACCCAAAGGGGGGTCGGGGGGGTCTTGCACCCCTCCTCTTATGCTCTCCCTGACGACAGGGCAGGCGTAAAGATTACACTCGTTCATCCGGCTGGGGGTTCCGTCAGATTTGTTCATGTTCAATGCCAAAACAAGCAAGTTTCAAGCAAGTTGGAGGTACAAAAGTCCTCGTGGCTTGAAGGACCAAGAATGAATTCACTTCCCTGCTTTAACATTTGGGAAAGTGGCTTAGAAGCAATCTAGGTTCAGAATTTCGGCATTTTGCAGCTAACAATCCCACTGAAGCTCTGTCTGATGTTCCACTGTACTAAAATGCCCTATTTATACCAAATACTGACCAAGTACACAAAGGGTTTGACCTCAGAGGATTACACAGCCACGATTTTGTAAATGGGTACAACATACGTGCTCCTACAAAGCAAAACATCATCAAAAACAACTTGTGGGTGAGTGTGATGCGCTGTGATTGATTGGCACCCCTTGCCTAATGTTTCTGAGTGTCACCGGACCCACTGTTCTCTTAAAATCCACTTATAAAATCATCATGCTGCATGGAGCGATTCAATAACACTGCACATGATGCAAACACCACCAGAAGTACAGCACCATCCAAAACTTCTATTGAACTAACAATGAACCTCAGCTGTGCTATCAACCGGCTGGGTGCTCACACAGACGTGGACGATGGTTTAATGGGTTCCTTGTTGCGGCTACGACTGCGGTACCTGCTGTCTGCGGTCGAGGTGCCTGCGTACGCCATGCTGCTCTCTGTGAATCTGTCTTACGCCACTGTGCACATGTCAGAGATTCTGGTACATGAGGGGAATTGGATATGACTAGACTGGGAGGAAATGAGGAGGAATGCGTTTTGTCTATGATTTTTTATGCAACCCAGGCAACACAAACAATGCATCTCACTCTCTCTGTGCAATCTGTTCCCACTGTGGTTTACAGGATGTAACAAAGCCTCCACAAGGGGGAGTTTGCATACAAGTTTATTTAAATATTATTATTTTTCTCTGCTCAAGGGTGATAATATGTACATTGCACTGCTGCTCCTAAAACATACAGATTTAAAGGAGGAGATGATAAAGCGTATCTGTAGCATTACGTTCATGTTCTAAACACCAGGTAAGTCAGGTGTGTTAATAAAAGCAGCGCTCGGGTTCAGCGATCGCTCCACTCGTCCCGAACAATACAGTCACGGACACACGGGTGCATGTGTAACGGAATCCGCTCATGCTCCTGATCATGGGGACCGGCCAAAACGAACCCTATCACTTAGTACATCAACACATCGTCTGCTTAAATGACATCTGATGAATTTCTTTGCTGACAAGCACAGCATGTGAGAGAGGCGGCGGACCACAATCCTCGTGTATTTTTGGCTTAAGAGACGGGAGACGTGGTGAAGCCCGTCAGCGGGACGACACGACCTACAGATCGAAAGTGTCGTCCAGATCATTAAAAGAACAGTTCAACACAACGTCACATTAACGTTTCAGCGTTTACTGGTTATGTGTTTTGGAGATCAGATACAGGGCTGAACACTAAGACTTTTTAGGAGGGACCCATGAGCTCCTTTATTCAGAAAAACTAGGAGCACAAATTAAGAGACACAGGTGTTGTAAAATAATGTAATAATGTAAAAAAAAAAAAGTAAAATAATGAGGTTGTTTTTGACACTTTTACACTAAAAATAACACAAATATAATAAAAAAAAACACTGACAGTGTTAAACAACTCCATAGGAAACAACGGCACAGCCGGCGTACAAGCAATTTTGTCGCTTCTCATGTGGACACGCCCTAACATTGTTTACATCGCACACACATCTAGTTTAAGGGTACAAATTCCTCGACGAAGGGCGCTGAGTTTCAAAGACTTTGAGTTTAGTACCATTCTGGTCTTAGATCACAATAGTTCATGCTAGCCTACTACTGCTGAGATCCTGGCTTTGAGCCTCTGCAGTGCTATAGGTCAGTTTGGCATCTAAACAGCCAATAGGAGGTGCACCGGTCAGTGTGCTCTCAGTGCTGGTCCCAAGCCAGGATAAAAATAGAAGGGTTGTGCCAAGTGTGAATCAGGTGGCGACCCCTGAATACGGGATCAGGAATATTAAAAAAAGAAAGCGTACAATATATGAATTGGTGACCTGTTAATGCATTGCGTCCAGTCATTCCAAGGAACTGAACCCACCACCACACTGACCAGGATAAAGTGGGGGGCAAAACATGAACAAGAACTAAATTCTACTCTCTCAGCAGTGGAATCTGTACGAGTCTCCCACTTTCACGCCCCTGGACCTGGGTGAAGTCCCGACGGCGCCCCTTTGAACGAGATCATTTTTCCTGAATATGTTCCGAGTGCAGCTGGGAACGTCATTCATCCAGCAGGAATCCTGCCTAAACCACTGGGTTTTAACACACACACACACACACACACACCTGCTGGGCTGTTCAGGAATCCAGAAACGATCATAAAATCACAACGACTCCCTCTATCTGCAGAGTTAAAGAGACACGGGTGGGCACAGATGAACCTTAAATTTAAATACAACACGTTGCTTTTATATTTTTAGTGCAACACAGAAGTATCTGAGTTTAATTCTCAACCCAAATCACAGTCTGTGTGGGTTTTGTATGTTCCTTCACCTTCCAAAAACATGTGGAAGATGGATTGACTGCTCCTAAGGAATCAAAGAGGTGATCAAAGAGGTGTCAGACCCACTGCATCCCTGACCATAATACATGAATGCATATGTAGTATTATAAACATTATATATATATATATGTGGTAAGGTACTATATAAAGATATGTCCCGGAGATCGCATATCGCAGTGGGAAAAGACGGTGTCTGACCTTTCCTCCCTCAATTGTGTAAGTGTGGACGCATGGCGAGGTCGATAGCTCTGCTGAGAATCACACCCACCGTTTTGTGCTAGCGTGTTAGACCGCCGCGCCACCCGAGCGCCACTAAATGTCCGAATTAATCTTGATAATCTGATTTTGCTCTTAATGGCAGAATCATCAGTAAATACACATCAACAGTCGAATGGCTTTAATATCTGTAATATAATTCAAACTGATCTGACTGGTCTGTGTTGGAAGACCCAGATTAGAAGCTGTTGGAGTCTGTAGGGTTGAGAGGGGTTGAGAGGTCGCTTCAGGGGTGAACATGCCCAGTTCACATGAGCTCATAAAACCGGACTTGGAGTTCAGACACGAAACAACTGCTTGTAAATGCCTTCGGGTCTTTTTTTGTCACAGGAGGTTAGGCTAACATTGGCAGTGAGGGATTTACAAGTACAGGATAAATAAATAATACAAAGACAAATTGTACCACCGTTACGTAAACGGGGCTTTTATTTTTTTTTTAATCACACCTACAGTTAAAGTCAAAAGTGCACACACACTTTCTGAAAAATCTGACTAGACAACAATATAAGCACTATAACAAACCAAAAGTATGTGGACACCTGACAAAAGCTTGTGACCCTCCTCTCATCATCTTCTGAAAAGCATTTCCACAAACTGTGTGTGGAAATTTGTGGCCATTCAATCATTCATTACAAAGAGCATTCATAATGTCAGGTACTGATTTCAGACCAGAAGGCCTGTGTTAAAACTGTAAAGAACATGCCAAACTACTCACACAGTTTTTTTCAGAGACACGGATCAGACCCAGAACACCATGTTAAATATTATTATTGTTATTTTTATTATTATTAGTGCAGCATATAAGTATGGGTACTGAGATCAGAGTTCAATGCTCACCCTAAATCACAGTCTGTGTGGGTTTTGTATGTTCTCTCACCTCCCAAAAACACGTAGAAGATGGATTGACTGCTCTAAAGGAATGGTGCCCAGCCCAGATTGGGTTTCTGCTTTGCAACCAGTGTTTCAAAGAGGTGTCAGACCCACTGCATCCCTGACCACAATAAATAAGTGAATAAGTTTTATTATAAACATTATATAGGTATTGATAGGCATGATGTGTAGATAATAATTAGGTACTCATGATTCCATGTTGGAATGCAGTAAACAACATAAATAATGACAGTAATGCCAGATTGAGTTTGGGTACTACTGATCTACTAAACACACTCAATTTTACAGCCAATATTCAAACAATAAAACTATTAAAAATAAAGCAAAGCACAAACTGTTTATTAACACACGTGTGTATATAAAACCGAAATCCATGTAAAACATCTGTTTGGTCTTGTCTGTATGATGACTGATTAATATGATGACCTGATTGGAGATATTATATATAATGTGTATAGTATTGGTCATGAGTATTTATTTTAGACAGATAAATTCATTCCTGTAGGCTTTAATCACTTGAATTTTCAGTCACAACACTGAAGCTGCAGCAGGACCTGCATCCTACCAAGTACAACCCAGTGACACAACGCTGCAAACTTAAACAGCCTGTTTACATCAAACCTGACAGAGAGCGGATTTTAATTATAATTATAAATGTAATTTATCGACATATTATAGCTGGAATCTCTGATTTGCAGTGATTAACACAGTTAATGTGAACAGCAGTTAGCATTGTTGTCGAGGTAACCTGGACAACTGCAATGACGTTTACAAACAACACATAAATCTAAATAATAACATTTAAATCTCCGCATCTTTCTTATCTAGACATATTTATAATAAAGTATATTAAAGTAAAACCTACCTGTGTTCATCCACTCGTTGTACTCCATGATGTAAATTGGGCTGTGTCCCAAATCGCACGCTACGCCCTACATAGTTTTTCAAAACTCTACATCGATAGTGAACTAATTAGTGCACACTTTAGGAGTTACAGTTTGTGTGATTTGGAACACAGCCTCCAACTATTACTGCCTCTTCACTCTCCGAGCAGGACAAATGTAGAAGTTCCACTTGTAGACATACATCTGATTTTTTATATTTATAACCACTAATATCGACCTAAATCTAGTTTTTATCATTTTATAACCACTAATATCGGCCTAAAAACAATTATTAATCTTTATAACCATCAATATCAACCTTTGATATCTCTAAAATCACTAATATTGACATAGAAATGACATTTATCATCTAATATCGACCTAGACCTGATTTTTGTCATTAAGAAAAGCACTAATATTGACCTAGAAATGATTATCATCTTTATAACCTCTAATATTGGCCTAGAACTGATTATCATTTTTTTAACCACTAACATCGCCTTAAAACTGATTATATTCATAACCACACATATCCACCCAAAACATGTTCATCATTCTGAGAACCTGTATCAACCAAGAACAGACATAAAACCAACCTTTTTCAGAACCACTAATATAGAACTAGAACTAATTTTTATGATCTTTATAACCACTAATATCTACCTAGAACTGATTATCATTTTGAGAACCACTAACATTCTAAAAGCAAACTTTATAAAAACACATTTGTGATTATTTTACACTCGTGTGAGGTTAATACCCTTTACTTACATTGCTTATTATATTTTCTTTTTTAACCATTGAAACGTTTGGACTTTTAAATAACGTTTTGATTGCATGTCACACAGCATCTGCTCCACGTCCAAATTACACTATTACTACAAATGACTACATCAATTTTAAACTAAAATGATTGAAATGTGATGTCAAGTCCATAAACGGTTTATAGACAAACGAGTAAGAGCTGCTTATTGCAGGGGGGATGGAAGTGACACATGTTCATTTTTTGAGGCTGTTTTTGAGATTGTTGTCTCCAGAGCAGTTCAGATGGCTCCTGAGGAACGCTGTTCTGGAATGTTCTGCTGAGCCGTACACAGGTTTACTGTGTAAGACGCATCTGTTCTCTCAGCAAGCACCTCATTAAACTGCCAACTTTTATTGACACCCTATCGCTGACCGAAGAGACCAAAGGGCAAGGGCAGTCAGAGAGAGAGAGAGCCTGCAGTGACGGGTCCAACTCAGCACCTGTTGGACAACAAATTTACTTGTACAGAAGGCAACAGTAAAAAGGGGGCAGATTTATGTCCCCGCTGGCGAATATATCTCGGGCTAATGGGATTATGGGGTGAGATTGTGAGGTCGCTGTTACTCATCTTTCACTGATCGCATATATAGACATCATCACATCTCATAACTACCAACAGCAATTACAGAAAAAGCAGCGACGGTGTTAATGCAGGGTTCGACCACATCTCGGATGTTTTCTGTTACTTGCATAGTGATAAAAACCCCCGACATGTTGATCTACTCTGTAAGCAAGGCCGCCTTTTAAAATACCAAGTGGACACTGTGCTCTGAATTTCAACCCTACCTCACACTGACATTAAAACAATATCAGAATTTTAAGCAATCTTAATCACAATGCTTTTTAGCTACACATCTGTTGCTGCAGTTGAATTCTTACTTTTATTTATTCATTTAGGTTTAACACGACAGTACAAACTATTTTTATTTACATTTATTGAGGTTTAAAACCTGTAGTGACCTGTATAGAACCCTGACTTTAACCCATTTCATAACTTGTCTATACATTCATTCAATTACATTCTCTGCATTTAGTAGATGCTTTCTATCCAAAGCGACTTACATCAGTGTGACAATATACTGTCAAAGCAAAGAAGGGTTTGCAGAAGGGCCCAAGAGTGACAACCTGGCAGTGGTGGGGTTTAAACCAGCAACCTTTTGATTACTAGTCCGGTACCATAACCACTACGTTTTATACCAGGAGCCTACTGATATTTCTTTTCCTAGTCATGTCATTTCACCTTACAGTAGTTATGTCCTGCAGCGACAAATACAAGCAGCGGTGGTTCAGCAAGTAAAAACAGAAGGTTGTAGGTTCAAATCCCAGACAGTCTGATCAAACGACCTAAAGTGCTCAGGTCTTAGACTTGAATACAACCTGACTTAAGTAGGCTTGGACCAAACGTGGATACAGAGCAGGAAACCTTTCTGAGCCTGTGTTATACAGGTGTACTGACAGCGACACCTAGCGTTGACTAGAGAAACAAACTGAATCTTAACATTCATTTGGACACCTTTATTTTTTAAGTAACAAACGCGAACACATTTAATATGGAGATTAGATAAAATCAGTTAAATTGTGAAGCTCTAAAACATCCTAAGGAATGCAAAAAAAACAGAAAACATTGAACTACAAGATAAGAAGAGCTGCATTTTTAAATGGAGATCAAGATAAAATACTTTCTGATGACAGAATAGACGTGTTGTTGCTTATGAACCATGCGTCACCTAATAGTGTCAGTCTGAAGGAAACATGTACAAGCATAAATCCGATATTATAACATTAAAAGCAAAAACGAACATGCTTTCTTCAGTGTTTCTCCTCATAAGAACAGAAGGTTGATCTAAAACACGACAACAGTTTAAAATCTGCAAAGCCTGTTAGAAAAATTCACTCGAGCGTAACTGGCGTAACAAAGGGAGGTGGGAGGTGGAACAGGAACAGGAAAGAGCTCCGTCACTTAGCCGTGAGTGGTGTCGTCCTCCACAAAGTCCTTGGCCTGTTCAGCCGAGATCACGTCGATGTGACTCACCTAGGACAAACACAGTCACACCGTTATGACACACCAGTTCCAGAGGCCTCCATTCCCATTCATTTAATCTCATTCAGGTTTGTAAACGACGGGTGGATCATAACGTCCGTTCGTACCTTGTTTCTGAATTTGACGCCGTAGAATTTGTCGGCCGATTCCAGCAGCTCCGGTCTGAAGGTGGTGGTGATGAACTGAGCGTTCCCTGCCAGCTCCACGATCATGTCTAGAACGAACAGATCGATCGTGAGTATCAACCATGAATAGGGTTCATGATAAGGGCATCACCATCGCTCATATCATTGATTGTGCGCCAGTCCGTTATAAGTGGACTATATTAACGCACATGGTTGTTGGAATGGGATGTCAGGTGGTCAAGTGTCCACACAGCCCTATTTTACACAGCGGCTGCAGAAAACGTGGATTAAAATGTGAAGTGTACAAGCAACGGTGGCTCAGCCGGTAAAGTTTAGCACCCGGTCAAGACTCCTGGACGCCCCTGGCTGATCACGGAGAGCAGCGTGTGGCCGTCCGCACGTCATAACGAACCACGCGTCTGCACGCCACCCTCGATCGGTAGGGAAGGCATCTCGCACTAGTGAGCGTGTGTGGCGTAATGGTAAGTGTCAGTTCCAGCAGTGTACACCCCAAGCCCAAGGAGGGGCATCTGGCGTAAAACCTGTGCCAGTTTAAGTATTAGGAAGAGATTTATTATTGATGTTGGTTCTTAATAACTATTAGATCAGTGTAGCTAGTGGAATGACCCTGGGCTCGAACGTGCCAGCATTCATTCCAAAATGCTCCACACAGGAATTAAGGTCATCTGTTCCATTAGAAAACAAACTTCTAGACCGCTAGACTCGAGCTAGAGACTCACCTGAAACTGCTTTCCTGTGCTGGGCATCCAGAGCCTGGTCGATCTCGTCAAACAGGTAGAAAGGCGCAGGGTCGCACTTCTGAATTGCAAAAATGAGAGCGAGCGCCACTAGAGATTTCTGACCTCCAGACAGCTGCTGCATCTCCCTCATCTCTCCCTGCTTCCCTGTGAAAGATACCTGAGACAGGAACGAGACGTCGTGAGAAGAGAGGCCACGTTATCCATCAGTCCACATTAAACTGTTCTGAAGTGTTTGTTTTATATATGTGTGTGTGTGTGTGTGTGTGCAGGAGGTGGGTTGGTATGGGCTTACTAAGCGGCTGTGTACTTCGAAACACACGCATTTCCGTTTCTTACCCGGATGCCAACGCCTGTGAACTGGTCGACACTGGGCACGCTGCTCTGGGACGCTCTCTCGCCGTCGGCTCCGCCCTCTCCTTCGTCCTGTGACTGCCCACCCTCAGCATCTCCTTTCTTCATAACCAGAGTGGCCTTTCCGCCTGGAACCAGCTTCTGGAAGACCTCGCTGAAGTTCTTGGACACCTGCGTGATTTCATTAGTGGAGAGAACTTATGAGCGGTAATAATGAAGAGAAGTTAAGTGCTCCCGTCTCCTTCTTGTACTACACACGGATGGCATTTTAGACTCTCGGAAAAGCCGATCCTCACACCGATACTCTGAGAGATGCTTCTTTACCTGTTTGAAGGTCAGCTGGATGGCCTCGTATTTACGCAGCTCCAGGACGTTCATGAGTTCCATGATGGACTTGTGGCCCCTGTCCAGCTCGTCCTGTCTCTTTATGAGCTTCTCCTTCTGCTCGGAGAAGTTCACGAACTGGTCCAGAGCTTTCTTGTTCACGTGGCTGTACTTCTTCAGCTCGGTGTTGCACTGCTCCAGCTTCCGGAAGAGCTGCGAGGAACGTTCACACACGGAGACACACATTCGTGCAGATTATGTCTTTGTGGCTAAGAATATTTCAAGTTCTTGAAATGATGAATGATGAAAACTGGGGTGTTTTTGGTTTGTCCAGTGACTTTAGGAGGGTTTTGCTATAAATAAACACCCGTTTTTGAATCTCTATACTGGGGGGGGTCTGTTCTCAATTGCAAAACTGTAGCTTGGTCAACCCGGTGTGATGCAAACTGTTCAAGTTGTGATGGAACAGAGAACACACACAGTAACAGAAAAGGAATAAAAGCTATAATGGGCCGAGTCAGTCTGTGTGGGACGGATGTGACTCAGAGAGAAGAAATAATGAATAATGTAAGAATCATTGAATGTTGCAGTAGGAGCAGTAAGGAAAACATGCTCGACCGATGTACCTGTCAGAATCTAGAAAGCAAAATGAGCGGCACCTGTTTGAGCGTGAGCGTCTGGTACTTCTCGAACGCCTCCTGCGGGAGAGAGCCGAGCTCACGAATCTTCTTCATGCACTCCTCTTTCTTTTTCAGCAGCATGCCCTGCCGGTTGGTCATCTTCTCCAGCTCCTTGGTGTCGTGGTTGATCGCGTCGTTCTGATCCTTCTCGATGTTCTTCCAGCGCTCCATGCTCTTTATGTGATCCTTGATCTCCACCTCGGTCTTATCGATCTGCACGTCCAGGTCTGGAAGGTGCACAGTAACGAACGAGCGTTAGCTCTTCGAGTGGGCCAGAACAGGGGTTGCAGTCCACAACTCGGTGCATCCCGGTTCGGTGTTCACGTACTCACCCTCTGAACGGGCCATGGTGTCTTTGACACGCTTGCTGATCCCATCCAGCTCGGACGTGGTGGCTGTGAGAACAGTCCCACCTTCCGTCTCCCTCAGCTCGTTCAGCTCCTACAAGACCAACAAGAACATTGAAAGTGAGATTCGGGCTCGGAACGGTAAATTCAACGTGCTTTACACATCGCTTTCGACAATTTATGCTCGATTACATTACATTCGGTGTGCGAGAGCAGGATGTTTAACTTTTCTCACCCTGCACCCGGTCTATTCTGGCAACAATTCAAAGAGCAAACAGAAGTCCACTTGGAAATGGGTCAAGTCAGGGTCCTAACTCGAAAACCAATTGAAATGATGTCGCGGGACCTTGAATGGGAATTTTCTAACGATTAAAAGTCCTCCAGTGTGGCTTAAAAAACAGATTCCACAGCAATGTGAAATTTCACCCTCATTTATCGAAGGTATTTGTTTGCAGATGGTGCAATTTAAGGTGGCAGTAACAATCTCTACATTACCAAGGAGGCATAAACGACAGGAAGACTAATACAAAGCCGTTTTGTACAATTCTGTCCATATACTTTTATCCCTGACATATTATGATGAAGCATTTTTTCATTCTAAACAACACATTACCAGCAAAGTTACTCTGACCCACCTGTTCCACTTGGTCAAGGCGCTTGCGCAGGTTCTCATTCAGATACGTTTCCACTCTGGTTATACTGCCCTCTAGTTTAATCCTATCGTTCAGCAGCTGTCTGTTCTCCTATAATAACGATAATACAAAAATAGAGCAGAGAGGTTAGATACCCATGAAGTCAGACTCTGATTATGACGTAAGGTATCAGAGTAATTTGTACCTGTTGCAGCTGTCTGATTTCGTCGTTGAGGTCGTCGACGCGGCGCTGGTCCTCCAGGCTGAGCTGGGAGAGCAGGTCGGTACCGAGCTCGGCCTTCAGGGACTCGCGGGTGCTCTCCATAGCGTGTAGACTGGCCTCCAAACTCTGCAGACTGCGTTGCTGAAAACAGGGTTTCACACCATGCTTATTATTATTACTGCATCAGGTTACCTTTACACCACAACAGACTTAGAATTAGAACTTCAATTGCGAGCCAGGCATTCTCGTCCAATATTAGTAAAAAGAGCACGTGTGACCGCAGGCATCAAACGACCATATTTCTCACACACACACACACACACTATCCAAAATCTTGAGCAAGCCTTCCTAAACATTATCTATAGCCAGCTTTTGGTTAGGTGTCCATACATGTAACCACACTATGGTATGGAATCTGTTCATTCTGTATCTACGTCGCTTTATTGAATTATGCCGTTAATCGTTTGCAACTGTAGGACCCAAAAGTGAGCGTTCATGCGCTGTACCTTGGGCATAAAGGTCTTCTCGGACTGCTGCCTCTTCTCCTTGAGCATCTTCATCTCGGAGAGGATGCTATCCCTGGAGGCCTTGAACTTTCTCTGCTGCGTCTCGATCTGCTGCATCTGGTTCATCAGTTGATCGATCTCGTTATTGATGCGTGTGCGGGCGTTAAGGCGCAACACGAACAGTACGCACGTGACAAAGCCAGCTAGACTTTCTTAGCGCCGTTAGATCACACGGTGCATCAGATCAGCGTCCGTCAACTCCATGCTGACACAGGAATATGATTAACACCGCGGTTAGAACAGCTCGGTGCTGAAAATTTAGCGGCTCCGTTCCACGAATAGCTGTGCCTGAGTCACCCAATCAGACTAGAAAATGCTGCTGTGATCGTGGCTGATCGTTCCAGTCTCTTACGTAACGTGGCGTTCTATGTTAAACTCTTAATCAACCGTTTTATCCAGCTCAGGGTTGCAGCAGGGGGCTTTTTGACTGACCTGCAACTACGACAGCCTCACAAAAAAGTGTTTGATGGATTAGAATCATCTGCAAATGTGGATATTTAGGCAGAAAGCATTACACCCCGTACTATAAACAGATCTTTAACTGAATGTGCATGCCAATACACACACATCCTTGGGATTCAACCACACACACACACACCCGTCTTTCAAAAAGTGGTCCAGATGAACACTAATACATTTGGCCATAGCATCACCCCTTCACAGACCCTCCTCGAACAACACACACACCAGGCTCTAATAACAGAGTGCAAAGACTTCATACACACAGAACACTGCTGAAATGATCTACAGGAAGGATATGTTCGATGTTCCTGCGCAGGTTCTCGTTGAGCTTGGCCTCCAGCTCCGAGAGCTCCTCTTCGGCTTTGCGCATGTCCTTCTGCAGCTCCAAACGAGACTTGCGGGTGTCGTAGTACCCACCGGTCAGAGCGCCGCGGTGACTCACCTGGTCACCTACACACAGAAACAAATACAAAATACAAATCTGGCTGAATCACGCTTGAACTGTAGGTCAAGTTTAGGCTTTTGGACACCCCTGGGCTAGAGTAATACACCACTGTGCAGTATTATAAAACGGATAAACATCAGTAGTGTTTAAAAAAATAAATGTAATACCCTCCAGAGTGATGCAGTCCATAGTGAAAGCTCGAGCCAGCTGTGTGGAAACCTCCATGCTGCGGCAGATGAGGGTCTTCCCAAACACATGCTTGAAGGCCTTATCAAATTTTTGACTGTAGCGCAGTTTGCTGATCATCGGGATGGCATCCTAGACGAACACACAGTACTGAATAAAAGTCAAGCAAACTATTTATTCATTTTACAAAACACATCTAATTTAACCTGGTCCCTTCATTTTTTCATTTATATCGACTGCTTTAACATGGTCAGTGTCACAGCAGGGAAGTCAAGCCCACTAAGTCGAGAGAGCATCGACAAACAACACACGAGATCGAGATTCTACACAGGCCACCAGAGTTCCTCTCCGTCAAGCTCACCCAACCACGACTGTGTGTGAACATAGTGTCCAAACTGTCGCTAAGTTAAAAGCACACACATATATTTGTCTACTTGGTATGTATAGTCTGCGATTGCATGCTTACGTTGGTCTCGGGGTACGTGGTGTCCCGGACATCCAGTTTGCTGAGGGGGAGGAAGGTGACCTCTCCGGGTAGGTTCATCTTGTTGAACTCCATCAGAATCTTAGTGCTCACTTCATCGGTCTCGACGATGTGATAGAACAACCTGACGCACACGAACACAGGACGGTTGGCAGCTACTGATATGGGGGACGCCGCACCACATGAAGACAGAACTCGAGCTTCTAACATGAGATTAATTACACGACACTGACTGAACACGTCTACGGAAATCGGAACTAATTGCAGTTGAGATTGCGCTCAAAAGGAAAGATCAAACTGACAAGAGTTCTTGTTTAGAACCATTAATGAGGAGGGTGGGGAAAAGCATTATTCTCGTCTTTTATTCCCCGAGATTATAAACTACCTATGTCGAAATGCGTCCTAAGATTTGAACAGGATTGACACTGTATGTGTAGGTCAATACAGAAGGCAAGAGACTGGCAGGGTCGTGTAGGGTTTAGGCTTCATATTTGGGTCTGTTCAATGGTGTTCTGGAACTTGCGGTACTTTCTTTGATCTTGTAGAGCAGCTCCATATCATGATGCTCCCACCACCGTACTTCACTGTGGGTTTGGTGAAATTGGGATGACTTATACATATACAACCCTTTTCCCTCCAAACACACTCCGAACATCGTGGCGTCCTCATCCAATGAGGGAATCAAGCAGAGGTCACTAGTGCACTCGAGCCTCGAGGTTGTACAAACTGGCCAGAAAAACAAACAAACGGTCCTTTCAAGTTAATCATGAAGCAGTTGTGCACCAGTTTATAAACACACTCCAGGAATAAAAGCTCAAAGAGCTGCTGCCGGGGCGATTCTATTTCTATCCTGATCTATTTAGAGAGGACGCACGCACGCACGCGAGCTTATGTAATAACTCAGCCTCGAATGAAACATGCTAGAAACGGAGGTACAAGTTACCTAGTTCCGGCGGTCACCTCCACGCAGGTGTAGAAAGCAGGATCGCACTCGAAGTTGTTCATGACGATGCCGTGGTACCCGTTGATGACGTGCTGGTTGATGCCTTTCCGCCGGAAGTGCTCCAGGACCTTGTTAATGCTGTCGATACCGTTCAGAATGGCCTGCAGGGGAACACAGACAGACGTAGATCGTGTGTCATCTGGAGAGAGGTTCTATTTGTGGGGCGCCTCGTGTAGATCTGCCAGCGGCGTGGGGTGCGTGTCTGATTATACTGTACAGTGACTCACTGCTAATCATTATGATGATTTAACACTCCTTTTCTTTGGCATAATTATTGAAATAACCATAAGCCTATTCAGATTAAAGAGTCTCATGTGTTTTTGAGGCTGGGTCAATGGTGTGGTGTGTGATTGAATCCATTGAGGCTTCAAGCTTTCCCTGCTATCAACACACCACATCCAGCTTTTGGGGGGCTTCACAATGAGCTAACAAGCTTAATGATACTTAAAACTCTGTGGGCCTACACAGCAGAACAAGACACACACACACACACACACAGTGGATACCTGATTTAAAAATGTGTTTGAGCTACCTTTCCTGTAGCTGCACGAAGTAACTGCTGTTTTTTCTCCAGATCCTCTCTCTTGGCTGTCAGGGCCTGCTGCTCTGCATTCTCCTCCCTCCACAGGTAGCTGCAAGCCCACACACACACACACACACACACACAGAGCAGTTCAGTGACCCCAGATTGGGTCAGGAAAACCCACATGAGCTTACGATATACTGTGCTGAGGAAACCCATGACTCAGAATGAGCAAATGCATCAACAGAGGAGTAACGATGAGGAGAGAGAAATCAATATGCATGATGTGAGAGTTGCCTCAGTGACCATGAGGTGGGTGAGAGAGGGTTAGTGGGTGTGAAACAGAGCGAGTGCACCTACTTTCTCTCACTCTGCAGCTCATCCTTCCTGTTCTTCACCTCGTAGTACTTTTTATCCAGTTCTTCCACACGGGTCTTCACTTCGCTCAGGTCTTGGTCGAGTTTCTACAGCAATACAGACAGACAGACAGAGAGACAGACAGTGAAGTGAAGTAATCCCTATCGTCGCCGGTTTGATTAAGCAGCCAGGACAGGACGTCATGATTCTTACACTGTATTGCTCCAGGTTCTTCTCCTTGTTGGCTTCCGTATCCTCCAGGTCCTTGTTGATGGCAGCAATCTGTCGTTTCTTATCGCTGATAGCCTGGTCCAGAGACTTGAGCTCCTTCTTGATCCACTTATCCCTCTCCTCTTTGGAAGTAAACTGGCTGCCACGCCCCTGCTTGGCGTACAGGTCCGTGCGCTCTTGAGTCGCCTGGGCCAGTCTGGAAGCCCAAACAGAAAATAAGGAGAAGAGAAACCCAGCAGGAAGCAGCGCAATTTCACAATGCTACTGTAGAAATACGTAGATCATATAATCAAATCCAGTTCTTGTGCTTTTTGGCAACAGATCCCAGTTGTGCTACCCACACAACCCTGATTTGATCACCACACACCCACTCAGACACTGGTTCTTATCACCAGCCAGTGTTGGGTCCCCACTTAGAGCCGTATCCCGTACAGAAAGCTACAACATTCACTACATCTTATTGGCAGTGCCTGTGCTACTATATTTAGTCCCATGTCCCACAGTAATTGGGCAGTGGAGACACTCGAGCAGTGCAGCGGGCTAATGCTCTACCCTACACAGGCTGTGTGTCGGGGACAATGGTTGGACGGGGATTCCTATTCGTTGCTGTAATTACGGCCTCGGCTGGCCGGTGGAGATGCCTGCACAAGGCGTGGTCGATCACCAATAGCCAGTGCATGACTTTCCGTATGTGACAAGTGAAAAGAAGCGGTCACTGGCAGCACACGAAGTCTGATAACTAATAAACGTAACTGGGCTTCACCTGGCTATTCCTTTTTCCTCCTTCTCTTTCACAGTGTTGAATTTGGGCTCAGTCTCCTGCAGCTCCTTCTGCTTCTCCTCGATCTTCTCCAACAGCTTCTGCCTCTCTTTCAGCAGCCGTTTCTAATTGAGAATTAGACAAGCGATCAGTACCCAGTCCGTGTCAGGATCTATCTACTTAGATAGACTGATCTACTATCATTATTGATAATAGACTAAGGGGTGTGTATGTTTAGATACTTAGTAAAGATACTAAGGGGGAATCCCTTTTGCGTCAG
Source organism: Trichomycterus rosablanca (assembly GCF_030014385.1). Classification (NCBI taxonomy): domain Eukaryota; kingdom Metazoa; phylum Chordata; class Actinopteri; order Siluriformes; family Trichomycteridae; genus Trichomycterus; species Trichomycterus rosablanca. The sequence continues at coordinate 14,502,391 of NC_086014.1, read as the reverse complement.
GCTCGTACGATGCTCAGTAAAGACAGGGGAGTTGCTCTTTATTTCGTCTACTCTTACACACGAGCTTTTGTTGTGTGGGCACCGACAGGTCTGGATGCCGGCCCAGTGCAGTGTGTGTGTGTGTGTGTGTGTGCGTACTGGATGACGTAGGCAGGCACTCTAAACCCTCTGTTCAGCGTTTCCTGCCAGCACTCCCCGTACTCATCTTTATCTTTAGCCAATACGCACCGAGCAAACCTCACAATTCTATATAAATTACAACAGACCTGCTTTACCTAAGAGTAAGCCATGTGCTTTTCATTCGATTCACTACTACCTCCGAGTTGTACTAATGAAGCTACTTTAATGAGCTACCGGAGCACATTAGGTCCCGCAGATTATGTTGCGTTAGGGTCTGTGCGTGGCGCCTACATGACAATATTTAAGGCAGACTTAAGACAAGGCTGGACTGACAACATCACAATACGGGCAAACAACGACGCATTATTACGCTGAGCCGGGTTCCCTCTATGCATTGACTAAAGGTCAACCATCAATGCATCATTATTGGCTAAGGTTCTTGTGTTGAGATATTTAATAATAAACAGTGTGTGTGTGTGTGTGTGTGTGTGTGTGTGCGTGCACTGACCCTCTGTTCACTGTTGCCTGCCAGTTCGTCCTGCAGATCTTTGGCTTTGAGCTCCAGTTTGGTTCTCTGCTTGATCTGCTCCTGTCGCTCAGAACTCAGCTGCTCCTTCTCCTCCTTCATGGCTGTGATACGAGCCTTCAGCTCGCGCACAATGCGCTCGGTCTCCTGCAGATTGAGAGAGAGCGAGAGGATCCAGGAATTATGTAACCAGAGCTCATACTGGGTTTAAAATGACTGCTCGTTATTTTCGCATCTTGGATTGCGTCATTTAAAACAACACAACCGAGCACAGCTAGCACAATGAGCTTCAGAACCGTACCTCCACTTTGTCTCTGGCGTCTTGCTGAGCGTCACGTAGCTGCCTGGATTTGTCACCACAAGTCTCCCTCTTGCTCGACAGCTAGAGGAGATGATTAAGCGATTAACAAGAGTTGTGCGAGGAACTCTAAATGATTTCTAAAACAGATTTGGAAAGATTAGGGTGCAGAGCCACTGACACATTGGGGGCAGCGTGTTTACCTCATCAAGTTTGGCCCGAGTCTCGTTAAGCTCCTGGTTGTAGATGGTGTACTCCAGAGCTCTCCTCATTTTGTCCCATTTCTGGTACTGTGCCAGCTCCTCCTTTTCATCCTCCAGAGTGTGCAGTCGCTCCTCGATGTACTTCAGGAGCTCGTTGATTTTCTCCCTTTTCCCCTCTGTAAAAAAAAAAACACACACATCTGAAAAATACTTGCATTTACACCCCTTGGTTCGGCAATTACGAGCCCTGCACTCAACACCATAGCTCAGTAGGATTGGGTGTAAGCAGAACCAGTTGCTTGACCCAGGTCAGGGCCGGATCTTGATTCAGGATGTGCGGAGATAAGGTGGCGCTTGTTATCGATATTAGTAGCGTTCTAACCCGTCTCCTTCATCAGAGAGATACTTTCTTCCTTTCGCTCGTCGTACACTCGGGTTCCTGCCACCTCCCTCAAGAGCTTCAGACGCTGAGAGTCAGGAGCCGTCGCCATCTGATTGATCTGTACACACAGCAATGAAAACACCGAATTAGTTACACATACAAAATAAGACAGCAGCAAGAAATCAGATATATGATAAACAATCCAAGTAAAATGTGCTTTAATAATCTAATAATTGGAACAACAAAAATATTCAGTGTTGTCACTGATCAGTGTTCTGTTTTGACACTGTCAGGAGTAACTTCAGATTCATTACATTCTGATTATTTATTTATATCAGCCTATAGCCCTTGTTGTTTTAGTATATTAACGTATATGTGTTCTTTTAGACCATTTCTTTCAAGAAATTCATGATCGTTTCGTTAAATTCTGATTAACACAAAGTCAAAGTGTGTTTCTGAGAAGCCGCTATACCTTTCCCTGCTTCACAATGTAATACGGGTTGCTACGGGAGAAGCCTGCACTTTCCAGCAAGTTCATCACATCATTCTTACTGAAAAACACACACACACACACACACACACAGTCAGTCTCCAGAATCGGACAGAACTTTCAGCAATGAACAGGTTTCGAATAGGAGAGAGACACTCACGTCACCATCTTCTTGTCGAGGAAGTACTGGTCCTTTTTAGCTCCGATGACACGTCGCAGTGAGACCTCTTCTTTGTCGATCTGTTGAGAAGCAATTCCAGTACATTATCCATGCAAAACATCTACGTACAATCATTTATTACAAGCATTTTATTCTATATTCTGTCTTCTCTTCGATTTCCCACACACATTAATTACTAAATCACAAAATAGAGAACAGTTGCAGAAGTCACTGTAATCCAGAGACATTCATGATATCCTGTTTAGGTCCCTTACATGTCAGCTCTGACTTACGCATTATCCTTACAAAGAAAAACATATGTGTGCAGCCGTAATGCAATATCAACACAATATACATCTAGTATTATCAGTGATGCTTATTACCGGCAGCCTGTTGTCAGAGTTGTCGAATATAATTTCCACAAAAGCGGAGATGACTCTGGGACCGGTGCCTTCCTGTAGAGACAACAAAGGTTATCATACAGTGAGTGTGAAAAGCTAATAATAAAATAAATATCATGTAAACCAATAGCATTAATAACTACATCACCTTTACACACTGACATCATTTGCATCGTTGCATATATAGGTTATAACTATTAATGTTATAGCCTGAGAACAGAATAAACCCTGATTGAGCGTTACTTACGTGAAGCAGAGCCAGACGCTGCTCGGGCCTCAGGTGACTGAACTCATCGCTCAACACAAACTGGATGGCTGCAAAAAGAAAAGAAAAAACTATGTGAGCACCCTCATTACACAAATTTAAACGCCCTAACACATGGACCCCCAAAAAAACATATAAAAAACATGACACATGACTCTGAATTAATACTGAATTAATAATGTCTGTAAATACCAGTCAAGACATTACACTTTTCTTTTCTTCTAAATGAATAAACAAAGATAAATTGGTCCCTAGGTAACATATACTGAGCATAAGAACAGTTATCAGGTGACCGGACTGTTGTTTATTTACGCTGTATGTATGTATGTATGTATGTATGTATGTATGTATGTGTTTATGCATTATACACACCGTAAAAGAAGTTACTCTTCCCAGATCCGTTTCTGCCGACTGTGGAAAACAATACGCAGCATGAATAAGAGGCCATGCTAAGTAAGCAATCTGTAATCAATTAATACAAACGATACACTAAAATGTGGTGCCTAGATTTAACCAAACATTAGTCTGGCAATATATAAATCGGTACTAAGTTGGGACTTACCGATCACATTGTGTTTGGAACTGAAAGGGTCGACCACAGTCTGGTCCCTGTAGCTGCGGAAGCCCTGGATAATAACCTGGCGGCACAGAATTACAAATCAATTACCTTCGACTGCACAAGTAGTATTTATTTATTTATTTATTGTTCTATTATGATATTAACGTCATGTTTTACACTGTTGGTTCCATTCATGACAGAAGCGGTTGTCACTCATTACACAAGGTTCATTACACAAGGTTGTATCTCCAATTCGCCTCACTTGTATGTTTTTGGACTGTGGGAGAAAACCGGAGCTTCCGGAGGAAACCCACGCAGACACGGGGAGAACATGCAAACTGCACACATAAAGGACTAACTGCTGAACAACCCTGTTGACGAATGGGTCCTGGAGACAAACAAGGGTCTGAGCCCTGCCCCCCCCCCCCCCCCCCCCCCCAGGTCACAGCCTGAGTGGACATTAGTTAACCTAGTCAGTGGTATTAGGTCTGCCATGGATTTAAAAGCTGCTAGAACATGGGTGACACTGTCCACAACCATACAAGCTCGATAAGGCTGTAGGCATTTTCTTTACCCTGTGCTGGACCTTCTTTCCTGCCCACTGCGATGTAAAGCTTGCTTGACTGTGGACAGTCACCTATCTTTTTAACAAACTTCTTATTAATAGCAGACCTGCTTATTCAATGGGATTCTCCAGCCTTCTGATTGAAAGACAGGACCCCAATGACAGCACTAAACTGTTTAAAAAACTTCAGCCCTCGTCTGTACGGAACACTGTTACCTTACTGGCTCGCGCTCTGTTGATTAGCATTAGCTACAGATAACCCTAATAACATAATAACATGACAAAACTACGCCACACAGTTTATCAGTGCAGAATACATCATGTGATGCACAAGACAGTGTTTTTCTCCACATCAGCAACTATTATTCTATTAAAAAATTTTTATAAAGTGCAGAATTTAGTTTAGCTTAGCCGTTAGCATCTCCGCTTACTGTACCTGTTTAATGTACATGGTCCTCTCGTGCAGTTAGCTTCCCGCAGATATAGACTCGAGCACCCTCCTGCTCCTCCTCCTCCACACAGAGAAGAAGGATCGAAACAAATATAAACAAATCCGCAAAGGATTATTAACCCGTATTTAACACATTAAATATTCAATAAAACCTTGATCTTCTTTCTCTCGTACACACCAACAACACTGAAAATGGCGACGGGGGCGGGAAACAACGGAACTGCCCACTCTACCTGCTAACAGGGGATCATCTCAAACTTTGAACTTTGTAAATCGATCAATTAAAATCTTACAACATTATATAGAATACAAACATAAAATAATAATGACTATATAAGTTACAAATGCAAATTTACAATTAAGAAGTCGAATTAATAAAATCTTATATTTTTTACTCAAGCGCCTCCCCTATTTTGAGGCATTGGTATAATCCAAATGAAGACGGCTTTGGGCGCCAATCTGAGGGAGCATTTGGTACTGTTTCTGAAGTGTGATTTTCCCCACCCGTTTTCAGACAGTACAGCGTATACTGTGAGCGGATTGGTTGTTGCTACTGTATCTTCTGCTCTGTGATACGCTGAACATTTTCACACAGACGAAGTCTGTTTATTGCTAGCCAATCATTCTACAGGAGGCGGGGTTTGTCGGAATACAGGTGTAAAAGTCTCCTACTGTACTGTAGTAACTTTTGTTTTGAGGTTCATTTTTTATTCAGTGTATTTGATTACATATACTGTATAAACCTCACGATAGATGTTTTTTTTACACTAATTATAAATATTAAATTGATATATATGACCTTACATTCATGTTTTAACCTAAAATTTCATAACAACTCTTTCTAATTGGTCATGACACTAAATAGAAGAAATATCAGACAAATGTGACCACCTTAAATTGACCCACAGTTATTAAAAACTTATAGTACTATGTGTGATTACAAAATAAAGAAGTGAAAGTATCAGCAGGTTTACATATGAACTTAGTTAGCAACAATATTTGTTATTAATATTATAATCACCATCATTACCAGTACAGTATTATTAAAGTAAGACACTGTTTAGTTATTTAGAATAGTTGCGTTGTACAGAGCACTGTAAATTAACTTTCATATAAAATGATTCTTCTATCCTTCTATCTTATATATAGACTTGATGCCAGCATGTGAGAAATGAGGTGCGAGACTGTCAAATTTGGCTCCGAATGTGTGAGTCTCACAGCCAATGCTGATGTGAGGTGTATGTGATTCCTGATACTCATATAAAGTTATGCTGAAGACCTCCACTACTACAATGGTTCAAAACACAGCTATTGTACAAAAAAGAAATAGATCTCTGCACTTTGTACAAATACATCCCTTAAAATTAGTGACTTTACTTATGGAGCACCTTGTATGTTTAGATTCAAATATGGGATATCTCTCTGACTGGTGAACATATTCAATTAATACATTGTTTAAAAAGCTCAAAACATCAGCTTGTCATTTACTTTGGTTTGATTTTGAAAAAGTAAAGGAACTATTCAATTTGATAAGTAGGCCTTTAAAGATTGTTTAGTACCACTGCACAATGACTGAACACATTTTGAAAATAATAATACTAATAGTAAATAGTTACATACCTTACATTCCATAAGCTTCTAAGGCTGGATAAGAACTCAACATGTACTGTTTTTGCAAAAACGTTTATTAACAGAGTCACTTAATTAAATAAAAAACCAACAAAACATAATAATTTATCTGATTTGTCTCAGTAGGCTTCACAATAGGCAGAAATTATTCTTAAACTAAGGCTTTATTGCAGCATGTCCGCTGTGCACAGCGACTCGTTCTAAGGCAAACATAAAAATAACACTTCATTTTTAAACACAATCAGATCATTCCGATACTGTTTTTGCTCTTTCCTGCAGGCATATTAATGGAAGTTCTGGTGCGTATCAGCTCAAGGAGTTTGTTGGATGAGCCACTGATGGGCAGGAGGACCGTTTACAACAGTGTAGGATGTGAATTGCTACATGACACTAGTTCTATATTAAAAAGACGAGGTGATTTACATGTAAACATGATCAGTATTCCTTTTTTTGTTGGGTACAAGGTATACGAAACAACACAGCTATAAGTATTTACGTAGAATGTTTTTATACTATCAGTTGATTGTATAAATATTGCAGGATCTTATATTATTTATAAAGCTAGTCTTAGAAATAAAGTTTAAAGTCTTAGTTTTGTCAAAACACATTTAGGTAATAGAGTCTGTATAAACTGACATGCTAACGACGGAAGCACTAATCAAACCTGTTCAAGTATAAAACACTGACTAACTGGGCGGTGGTAGCTCAGCGTTTAGGGTACCGGACTTGTATTTAAAAGGGTGCTGGTTCAAGCCCCACTGTCAAGTTGCCACTGGCTCAGTTACTTTGACTGTATTTATTATAAATGCAAGTCGTTTTGGATTAAAGCGTCTGCTAAATGCTAAATGTCTTTCTACACTGGTTGTTCCTGGTCCACAGATACAGTGCAAGTCAGAAAAACTCACTTATAACATACTTATAACATACTTATACTTGGGTTCAATCGTTCTTTCTGGCTTCCTCACCTCAATATTTCTGACGACCGCTAATGTATCAGCTTTGGTTTACACATAAACCAATCAGGAAACTGTACGGCTATCCATCCTGTAAATTACAATATCAGTTTACTCATCATACATTGTGCTTATGTGGTAAATTTATTGCTGGTGAATTTATCTCGCAGTGTTTATTTGCTAAGTTTAGGATCTGGTCAAAACATAAAATGTGGCGTGTGCAAAAATGATGATCTTAAAATTAGAAATTAAACAAAAGATTGAAAGAAATTTGAGTTAGGATGTCTAAACCTTTGTATAATATTATATAATGTGTGTAAAAGAAGCTCGATATTGATGCACAAGCCACTTTTTCCTCCTAATATTTGTATTGCATGTTGAATAAGGTACTAAATATTCCCTGTTAGCTGTAGCTAAATGGTAACCTGCTGTTTAACAAACCAGCTAGTCAGCACACGAACCGAACTTGACATTTAGTTGGAAAGAAATCAGCAGTACAGCGGTAACATGGATGAAAATTGCTTTCGCCATGTTGTACCTGCTGCAAATGCCTGTTCAAAATAGTGCTACTGACTTGGGATGAGGAATGGGTATAGTGGGTGTTTAAAGCAGCGCTATGTTCCTTCTGGGGACCAAACATTTAGTAGAGTCTTTAGTGCTGCTCTTTCCAGCCCGTCTATCCTTGCTATGATGCCATAGGGTTAAATCCGACCTGATTGTCGCGATTAACACCATGTGCTAGAGCAGTTTTTAACCTACAGCCACCCACACTTTAATACTTTAGTCCTAATATTACTGTACACTATATGGCCAAAAGTCACCCTCCTGATTAGCTAATTAATTTACATAAAATAAATAACAGGCTTTATAGTTTTCTAAACAAGTGGAACGTCAATTCTGAGGCGTGCTCCTTCAACTTAATAGGCCCACAGTCATACTCCAAGATCAAAAAGAAAGCCCTCCCAGAGGAGTGGAGGCTGTTATAGCTCCATATTGGTTCTTATGGGTAGGTGTCCATATACTTTTTGTCCATTTAGTGTACATTAATTTATGTGTTGAGGCCGAGCTGAAATAAAAAGTCCCATACTGCAGCTTTAAAGCTGTTCTGCTCATTCTCTGTTTCATTTCCCGTCATGCTCGCATTAAGCTTCCCGTCTGACCTCTGTATTTCAGAAGGCTAAGGCTGGGCGGTGATGGGGCTCAGACCGATGGGCGACAGGAAGGAGGTAGGAAATGAGAAAACCGTCGCCTCAAAGTTTTTCTCCATGCTGAACTCATGGCCGCCGCTGCCGTTCCGATCGGCGTCCTCGCGGCGCTCTTCCGTGTCGTCAGGCGACGCCAGAACCTCGTTCTCGAACTGCAGCAGCTGACCCATGAAGCTGAAGTTGGGCGAGACGACGGAGCGCCGCTGCCTCACGGCGTCGAACGCCTCCTCCAGGCGCAGCCGCTGGGTCTTCATCAGGTACGCCATGCAGATCGTGGGTGAGCGCGAGATGCCCGCTTCGCAATGCACCAGCACCCTTCCACCCTCCCGCTTCACCTCGTCTGGAAACGAGAAAGGAACACGTACAGTTTTAGGATTTTTGTTATTTCTGCAATCGTTCTTTTTCTCTGACTACATTAACATAAGATCATTTACAGGAATAAAAACGGTGCAGCTAGTAGAGTGGATGCAGTTTACACATGCAATGCAATTCAGTTCAGGACTCCGTGCTTTGTGCACAGTCACATCAAAATAGGAAAGGGCCTTCCCTAAACTGTTGCTATGCAGCTGGAAGCTTATAATTTACGTCATCGAATAAATTTTACACACCTATAATTTTGGCTTTATAAGGCTTGTTTCATTTTTGCCAGTCTGTTATGCTATTGAGCCCAAATATCAGCGGTGCTATCAGCCTGTTGGTGTCTACACAGACATGACATTGTCCAGGATGTTCCTGCCTTGCGCCCTGTGTTTCCTTGTAGAACGGGACCAGCCGCGACCCTAAATTGGGGTGTTAGGGTCCAAACTTTTGAATAGGACTGTAAGGATCTGGTCGTGTCCTTATTAGGAGCGCTTTCATGGCTTGGATGAGAAACGTTAAACAATGCGAATCCTTCTGCGTTCGGCTGGTCCTTTTTTAGCGATTCTCTCTCGTACGGTTCTCTCATGACGTCCGATCTCCAGAACTTTGTCTATTTAAATGTCAGATATTTTCGTTCTCTTTCTAAGTGGCTTATTCTTCGTCTGACTCATATTAGAGCAGCCGGAGTCTGATAAGCCTCACACACACACACACACACACACACACACACACACACACACACACACACAACAATGCACCTAACTTTCACCATCATCATGCCACCATATACTAACATTAATGTTGCCAATACTGCACCTGATCAGGTCAGTGGCCCCACCGGGATTCGAACCTGGGTCTACGCAGTTGTGAGACAGCCTAACAGACTTCTGCCTTCTGATTGTTAGTCTGATCAGTCAGCGTTGGGCAACAGACCCACCGAGGCTCAGGTGAGGGCCTGAATTACTCAGAACTATAAATAGTCCAGTGAGAATGTTTATTTAACCCTTATTTGAGGATACGTCACATGTTTGGATATGACTCACACCTACCCAGGGCATCTCGTGATCATCTTAAAGGTGCAAAACAACAGCCGAAAGCCACACCCCACACACACACACACACACACACACCCCAAATCGGAAAGTATTTTAAAGCGGTAGTCATGCACTGACGCACCGGTCCCACCCGTCACAGTCAGATTGCCGTACGGCTGACTCAAGCCTGCCGGATTTGATCATCCATCCCTCGTCTATCTCGGGCACAAAGTGCCAGCGGCGATTCCACTTGTGAGAGACAGGCGAGAGCGCCAGCTTTTGCACAAAGCCAGCTTATTTTAGCACCATCACGAAGCAGCCAAGGCTAGAGGAAGGTTTTATTTATAAATAGCACCAGCTCTGGACTAGATTTAGACTTTAACAGTTCCAGTAAAAGGTTTTGTAACCCATGAGGATTTTATATAACCTCTAAACAAACACAACAGCAATACTGTGCTTCTGTTTTGCAAGAGTCCATAAAAAAAATAAGTGAGATTAGAGGACAGTGCTTCTCCCAAATGCGAGCTGTTCCCGATAATGAACGATGCCTCGCCAGCCTCTTCCTAAATCTGGCACATGTCTATGATCGAAGCTGGTCATACTGGAATAGGAAAGGGCCTTCCCTAAAATTCCCTGCATGTGTGTGTGAGCGTGGCTGATTTATATAAGATTGATTCTGTTCTCACCGATGAAGTCGATGGCCTCCTGAAAGTGTGAGCCGATGTCGGTCGTGTGGTCGTCCTCTACAGCGATGCGTTTGTAGCGCTGCGGCCCGTCGGCACCCTGCCAGTCCCGCCGGGATACGTTCAGCAGGGCGGTGATCTGCAGCTCGCTCAGACATTCGAGCCGCCGGGCGTGGTGGGCGCTGCCCAGGTACAGGAAGGGCAACAGCTCCACTGGGCCATCCTTTACACACAGCACAAAAAGAGCATTAGAAACATCAACTAGACATAATTATTAATGCATCTGAGATGAATCAATTTATTTAAATTCCCAATTTAAGTAATTTACAAGTACATTGTTTTAAATTAGCCAATAAAATTACTCGAATTACTTGATTTAAAGAAATTGACCAAGTAAATCAAATCAATGAAATGCATAAATTAAAACCTATGATCTGACAAAATGAATCAAATCAAATCAAACTAAATGTCCAAATGATTTAATGAAATATTACTGGGTCATGATAGTACATAAAAAATGTACAGTAATGGAACATCAGTAAAGTACCCTGGACCACTATTGCTGAGATCTGAGGACCCAGGGTTCTAATCTCAGAGGTGCTATCGGCCAGTCAGGCTGCTGCATAAACATAATTGGCTAACATCCCAGGTGGAGGGATGGCCGAAACAGCCTAGGTGTTGGGAGGCGCACTTGTCAGTGTCAGTGCGCTCTCAGTGCCGGTCCCGAGCACAGACAGAAATAGGAGGATTGTATCAGATCCACTGTGGGACCCATTAAACACAGAAAAAGCCGAATACCTGTTTCGGTTCAGTTGAACTGAATAACTCTGCAGTTACGTTTCCGTTTTGTGGCTGAAAATAGGAACTGTGAACCAATTTAATTTTAAAGACCGAAGTCCTCTTTTAAAATCCTTTTTTAGACCAAAGGTCAGTGATTAAACGAGCATCTGATCTTAGTCAACGTCTGACTCAGTTCAGAGCTGCTGAATAAACTCATTTAGTAAACTACTGAACAAAGCCTGCGTTCCCTTTATGGCATGTTTGTCCATAAATATTACACAGGGTGATAAAGGTGAATATGCCATAAACACACTGTTATTCTGTTGGAGAAGTGTATAGTCATACCTATATTACTTTTATTCCCTGTAAGCAGTGACTCAGTGGTCAGTATTTCTTTATGATTTCAAATATTAAAAACAGAAAAACAAGGTCTAGAAGAGTCAGTAATTATTACACTGAGAGAATCACCAAGGCTTCTCATAACCAGTAAGTAAAAACGTTTTTGCTGTACGATGTACCTGATGGTATTCCGGGTCCGGCCGGACTTCCCTTGTGTCGCTCCAGTCCGCATCAGCAGTGTTGATCTCTGGAGTGAGTTTAGCCTCAGTACACAGGTCAGGATAGTGCTCATGGAAGCTCTCATAACCTCCTGCAGAGACACAGTTATGATTGTTAAACTGTTAAGCTTCTGGCTGTCAATAACATCGACTCTAAGAGCCTATTGTTCCTTCTGATTAACAGTAAAACGACACCACACATGGGAATCATATCGACGCCTACGCTATGGCAGGTTTCATAGTAAAAATTAATCGCTCTCAGTCCACTCATGAAATTGGAATGTTAGTTATGACGTGTGTCAAGTCAAGCAAGGTTCATTTATAAAGCGCCTTCACAGACCTTAAGTGCCAACCAAGATGCTGTACAGTACAATCAGAACAATAATAAAGCAAATTAATGACATAAAACACAGTAAAAAAACATATAGCAAAATAAAAATCAATGTAAATAAAACAGAGCCATGCTAAAACCCAACTAATGTGAAAATAAATAGGTCTTTGAGTTGGATTTAAAATGATCATTTGTAGGGGACGTCTTAATAAAAAGTGACGAGCTGTTCCATAGTTTCGGGGCAGCCACAGAGAAAGCCCGGTCACCTTCGGACCTCGTCAGCTGGTCAGTAGATCTTAAGATTCTGGAGGTAGAACGGGGGCAGATCAAATTAGATATGTAGGATGGGGCTTCACCGTGTAGAGCCCTAAATACGAATAAAAGAACCTTAAATTCTACACAGTATTTTACTAGGAGCCAATGGAGGGAGGTCAGGTGTATTTTTGGTATTTGCTATACATGAGATATCCAGAATCCTGAACAACTAGAACGTGTGAGGAATGGAAACGGAACAAGAGGATTTGATCTGATTTAATTTTAGTAATAGGTCTAGTAATGTAAAGGTTGCCACTGTTGGGCCCCTGAGCAAGGTGCCCTTCATCACAGGTCATCATTGCAGCCAATTTAAAAACTGCTCCTTATTAGGTTCAGTATTTGAGCTAATAAAACATATTTTCTTTAAAAAACCTATATTAAATAGGCTAGATTACAAAATATTCAGCTCAAATAATGAAAACAAAAGTGTTAATTTAGTGAACGAGGATTAAACCGATTTAAACCGGATTTTTCGTGACTCAGTTCACACATAAAAACCAGGATTAATTATAAACTGGATTAATTAAGACTCGGATTATTAATGAACTGTAATGAACCTGCGCTCACCCTTAAGGAAGCAGATGTGCGCGCGGCCGACCCGGTGCGCGAGGCTGCGGATGGCGAGGCGCGCGACGCTGTCCTTTTTGAGCGCCTGCAGGCGGCGCGTGCTCTCATCCAGCACCACCACGGCGCTCACGCGGCCCTCCTGGAGCCGGTACAGCGCGCGCTCGTCCGGGATGACGGAGCGCAGCGGCACGGGACCTCCTCGCGCGCGACGCACCACCACGGAGTTCAGGTTGACGTTCAGCGAGCCCCGGATGCTGGAGCGCGTGAAGCACAGGTACGGGCGGCAGTCCAGGATCAGACAGCTCGATCCCTCCTCGCGGACGATCCGCCTGACGCGCGCGCTGTCAACGCTCCACACCTTCATCCCTGATCAGTAACGAGCTCCACCGAATGATTAATGAATGAACAGTAATGATCAGGATTCCGGTTCCGGTACAGGGTTTATTATTGATTTAATACCGGAGAGTGATGCAGGTAGAGCTCAGATCAGAGTTACATTCTCCACTCTGAGGGGATTCCGCTCCCGCTGCCTTTTATAGAAAAGGAATCTCCGGCTTTTGACGTCACTGACCATATATGGACACCGACAAAGAAAAGCTGATTTAGCCCTGCCCACTAGGATGCTGGCCCCGCCCCTATACTGCTCACAAAGGTTGGCCTAGTTTCTGGTCTCGCCCTATAATAAACAAAAAAAACAATAACACATAATTAATATTAATATTATTATTATTATTAATAACATTAGTAATAGTAATATTAATATTAATACTACTACAACTACTACTAATAAATAACATTAACAATAATAATAACAACAATAATAGTAACAATAATGGCATCAATTATGCAATAGTATTAATACTACTACTATTACTACCAATAATAAATAACATTAATAATAATAATAATAATAGACATTAACAACAACAATAATAATAAAAGTACTATAATATTTTTTAATAATAATAAATTATTATTATTATTTATACTACTACTGTGAATAATAGTAATAATACTGAGATCAACAATATACTACTACTTCTACTACCAACAACAATAATAAAAATAATAATAAATGACATTAACAACAACAACAATAACAATAACAATAAAAGTATACTCATAATTTTTAATAATACATTATTATTATTGATACTACTTTTTGAGATTTTTCAATCTGGCTTTAAGTCTATGCACAGCACTGAATCTGCTCTTCTGAAGGTGACAAATGACTTGCTACTTACTGTTGATGAGGGAAATTGTGCCATCCTCATTTTATTGGACCTTAGTTCTGCTTTTGATACTGTTGACCATGACATACTTGTTGGTCGCCTGGAAAAGTGGGTGGGGTTACAGGGAGAGGCCCTGAATTGGTTCATATCTTATTTTAAGAATAGAACCTTTTCAGTGAATATTAGCAGCTATTTCTCTTCTTCTGCTGATGTCTCTTGTGGTGTTCCACAAGGGTCCATACTAGGGCCCCTCCTTTTTTCTCTCTATATGCTGCCATTGGGTCAAATAATTAGGAAGCACAATGTCAGCTTTCACCTGTATGCTGATGACATACAGCTTTATCTTCCCATTAGACCGAATGACAATGGCTCGTTAACATCTCTTAGCAGTTGTCTTGAGGACATAAAGAGGTGGATGGCTGACAATTTTCTTCAGCTGAATGAAAGCAAGTCAGAGGTTATCGTTTTTGGGGGTCATCACATCAATAGTGTCTCCAATAACCTTGGTCACTTGTCTACATGTGTCAAAACATCTGTGAGAAATCTTGGTGTTATCTTTGACTCTGACCTCCGATTTGATAAACAAATCAACTCTGTGGTAAGGAATAGCTTCTTCCAGCTCAGAAATATTGCGAAGATTAAGCCTTTTCTCTGCTATTCTGACCTGGAAAAAGTTATTCATGCATTCATTTCTGCAAGAATTGACTACTGTAATTCTCTGTATATTGGGATTGGTCAGTCTCTGTTGCGGCGCTTGCAGGTAGTCCAGAATGCAGCAGCAAGGTTACTGACTAATACCAAGAAAAGAAACTATATTACACCAGTCCTTGCCTCACTACATTGGCTGCCTGTTCAGCACAGGATTCATTTTAAAGTGCTTTTATTTGTTTTTAAAGCGCTTAATGGTCGAGCCCCGGCTTATCTCAGTGGTATGCTTTCTCCCGCAACCGCACAGCGATCTTTAAGATCAGCCACTCAGAATTTGTTGACTGTTCCTAGGGCTCGTTTGAAGCTAAAAGGTGATCGTGCATTTGCAGTTTATGCTCCGAGGCTATGGAACACTCTACCTCCTAATATTCCACAAGCACCTTCGGCCGCTGTTTTTAAATCACTCCTAAAAACATACCTTTATAAGCTGGCATTTGAACAGTGAGGAGCCGTGTTAATTTTAATTGTTTAGTCTATTTTTATCTGTTTTATTTTGTCTCTTACTCTGTATTTTTATTTGGTTCTTACTTTTTTAATATAATGTTGTGTTATGTATGCTTATTCGATGTACAGCACTTTGGTCAACGTAAGTTGTTTTAAGAGTGCTTTATAAATAAAATTTACTTACTTACTTACTTACTTACTTACTACTATGAATAATAATAATACTGATATCAATAATATAATAATACTATCACTACTACTAATAATAAAATATACATTACTGACACTTTTACTCTTTTAATTTGTTCTACTACTACTATATAATAATAACAGCACAGTATCACAACACCAGCATAATAATACTGTACATATAATACCAAAACAATAATACTTTTACTATTATTAATACAACAAATCCAACTTCCAAAAGTCAGGTTAGTAAGAAAAAGCTAAATAAATCCCTCTGACTAACTGATCTTATTAATTATAAATATTATATCATATTAAATAATATTATCGATTTATGACCAGGACTAGTAACAGACCAACAGAATCAGAGCTTTCCTACATTTCTATTAGAATTCTAGAGAACTGGAGTGTTTGACATGAACTGGAATGTTCACTTCCGCACCAGCAGCACCATAATCCTGTAGAGTAAAATCCTTTAAGAACTAATGCGATTATACGTCATTGCTGCTGAACGCCAGAACGTTCACTGTGCCCAAATAACCAGGGGGTGAATATGCTACCGGTTCTGTACCTCCATATGGCACAGACTCTGTGCATGAATTTAACTGGCAATATCTGATATCATATACTATATGGACAAAAGTATTGGGACACCCCTTCTATTTATTGAATTTATATGTTTCGGCCACAAGTGCTAACAGGTATAATAAATCAATCATATAAAGTAAATCTTTGCTTCGGACTTTGCACCTTTATTTGTCATATATACGTCTACACAGGCCTTGCTCAAGGGTCCAACAGTGGCTGCATAGAAGAAGCTGGATTTGAACCAACAATCTTCCAAATGATAGCTCAAAGCTCTACCCACTAGGCTCCCACTGTCCCATTTGTATCTTTTGCTGATAACAGTCTGGATGGACCGTTTCTATCTCTGTCTTTTGGTCCATCTGAGATAAAGTTTGGAACAAAGTGGTGAACCAACACATTTTTCCTTGCAAACACTGATCATTTAGGGAGACAAACATGCACTTTAACACCACATGTAGATGAAATGAGTAATATTTCTTGACCCTGGAATTGCAGGAATGACCCGAGTGTGTTTACATGCATGTTAGTGTAATCGTGTGTGTGTATACTCCTGCATATGAGCATGAATGCATGCAGTGCAAGTGTGTGTGTGTGTGTGTGTGTGTGTGTGTGTGTGTGTGTGTGTGTGTGTGTGTGTGTGTGTGTGTGTGTGTGACAGGAAGGACAGGTTATGACTGGATTAGAGCAGCAGGCATTCGGCCATATGTGCTCGCTTTAATCTCTCGGCTGATTTCGTCACAGGCACACAGGGAAACACACACTTCACATCCAATCCAAATCCGAAACCAGGTACAAGCACCAAGCCACCTTCTGCATTAAAACATCGTGTTTTCTTTACGACCTTGGCTAAAAGACGACCGTTTTATTTGTCGTACTTATTTGTCGATGGTTGCGAGCTCTCACTGGTTCAGCAGAATGGGGACAGTCAAACTCGGGTTTTATGGGCACAGAGAAGGAATTAGGAGGAGACATCACAAAGCAAAATGTCATGGAACCTTTTACACCACCACAACTCTGACTGCTCGGGACCTGAAGGTTGTAAGGTCAAGCCCAGCTTTTTAGTTCTACGGTTTGATTGTATCCACATCGTAGTTCTCTTGGTGTACTGAACATAGAACATTAGCTGGAACGTTAAGCTTCGAAGGAAGCCAATAAAAAGCTCTGGATTTCCCCGTCCCGTCCCCGGCGCGTCCCCGATATTATTATTACCATCCATGCGTTCTGTTATGCTGTGTGTGTGTGTGTGTGTGTGTGTGTGTGTGCGAGCGCCTTAACTTCCTGAAAAAAAGGTAGAAGCTTTAAATAAACACGAAGACACAATGGAGGGAATCTGGGAGACGTGCTCACAGGTGCTTCCTGGATTCCAGGACCAAATGCCGGAGTCATGAGAGAACATGTCACAAAAATAATAATACACTGTGTGACCAAAAGTATGTGGACGCCTGACCATGAGCTTGTTGGAGGTTAGAGTGACCTCTGTGAGATCTTTCAGTGAAAAGATCTGTTCTTCACAGCCAGCCACCCCCCCCCCCCCCACACACACAGGTCATCAGTAAGCACTGACTCATATCACCACCCCTCTGAATGCTTTTACTGATCCTCCTTGAGTCACACTTCTCCCCCTCGTCCATTCACATTCACCACGGATGATGGAACAGTGTTACCTCACCCAAGGTGGATGTTGGTCACCCTAGGTGAAATCCATGCTTTTTAAATAGAATGTAGTCAAACGTTTAGATGCTAAAGTCATCAGGTGGAGCGTTCGAGGTTTGGGGGGATTTCTGGAGTGACTGTTATTGTTCTACGTTCGTGTCATACAGCGTTTATATAACAGAGTAAATCTTCCCTCCATTATCATTTCTGTTCATGTTGTTAACAGTGAGTCAGGCTGATCAGAGTCATATTTCATATTTCACATCATATTTAATGGGGTGTCATATTATTAGTTTTAGGTGGGGAATAAAAATGATTCATAATAATAATAATTACTACTGATGACATCATTATTATTCTTACCATCATTATTATTATTTATTATTATTATTGATATAATAATAATTATTATTATCGTTATTTTTTATCATTTTTATTGTTATTAATTTCATTATCATTATTATTATTGTTATTATTATTATCATTATTATTACTGTTTTCATTATTATTATAATTTGTATTATTAATATTACTACTACTATCATTATTATTAATTATTATTATTATATTTTATTATTATTATTATTATCATTATCATTGTTTTTATTATGATTATCATTTTATTATTTATTATTATTATCATTATTTTTATCATTATTATCATTTTCATTATTATTATTATTATTATCATTTTCATTTTCATTATTATTATTATCATTATTATTATCATTATCATTGTTTTTATTATGATTATCATTTTATTATTTATTATTATTATCATTATTTTTATCATTATTATCATTTTCATTTTCATTATTATTATTATTATTATTATCATTATTATCATTTTCATTTTCATTTTCATTATTATTATTATTATTATTATTATTATCAGGACACTAGTAATGTTAATCTTCACTCCTACACTATTGTGGTGTTGTGTTCACTATTGTGGTCACTAGTTAAAATTTGTGCTCACGCTGAATAGACCATATGTAACACACACACACACACACACACACACACACACACACACACACACACACACGATGTGGATGATCATGACTCGGTCGTATCCCACAGACAGACAGAATTACAACAGAAAGTAAAACTCTGATGGACAGTATAAAGGTCAGTGTGATCACAGCTCACTCAGATGTGACTCAGTGTTCCTCAAACCCAAACGGACCCCAAACAAGCAAATCCGGCCAGTTTATACGTTACAGCACAGGAGTCACTATTATTCCAGGAAAGATAAACTGAGACTGAACGAGGACCTCCAGTGCGTGTGGAAGTGTGATGTTCGTCCTGAATAATCCTGTTTTAACGGGATTCAGGGACAGGAACAATTTCACACGGCATGGTTTCATTTCGGTAGGTGGCTTTGATGTTTTTTTTATGGAGGAGAACGGCTGTGGAAGCACGTGCTAACCCGCAGCTCCGCTCGGCAAGCGTGTCAGGTAAACAGCAGTGGTCGCTGCAACACTGGAACACTGGTTAAATGGATATAAGCATAGTTTAAATAAGGGGGGGATTTGGGGAGTCTGACCCTCCTAATTAATACTTGGACCCCCCAAAAAGAGGTATATATAAAGTGATGAATAGTCAGATATATAGAATGAAAGAGAGACCGTGAGACAGAAGAGAGGACCAGTGTGGGTGAAGAACCGTACGTTGTCCCTCAGGTGGAGCACTTGTCTCAGAAAGATCCACAGAGATCCACCGGAACCTAAAAACACACTGGGCTCATCAGACCCCGGGGTGAGGGGGAATCACGGCCGTTAGATGGTGCGTACGTCACTGACACTTCACTCTCGTATGACTCACTGTGAGGTGGGCGAGGACGCGCGTGGAGGACCAGAGGAATTGTGGGTATTAGGGAAGATATAAGAGTCGGGCGGTATAGATCCTATAGATGAACGTCATTCTGAGGTTTGCAGAATAAAAGAAGATTTCGATCCATAAAATGAATGGTGCTGCACGTACGACCAAAAATATGTGGACACCTGAGCATGAGCTTGTGTTTTGGACACACACACACACACACAGCTAAACAACAATTATAAGACCGAACGAGGGTCACTACGAGTTCTGAGGTTCAGGAACCTGGTTTCACCTTCTCAATCTTTTGTGTTTTAATGAGGTGGAGCAGAGAAACAATTAAATTAGGAAGTGGCGTCGATTCGTGAAACCAGAGGACAGAAAATGACATTAAAGGTCAGAACTTCCCACGTCCACATCACACACTTCCCATTAATGAAACACACACACACCCACACACTTCACCTCTATCCTTAAGGTGTTTAAACATACAAGGATTAAGGTACCACAAAATTATAACAAGTGCTTTCAAACCATCCCTATTTATACACCACATGGACAAAAGTATTAGGACACCCCTTCTAATTGTTAAATTCATGTGTTTCAGCCACAGCAGTTGCTAGCGTGTAATAAATCAGGGAAGGTCCTTTCCTGTTCCAGCAGGACTGTAAGCTCTATAAATACACAAAGAAAAAAACAAGAAACGAAAGAAATTCCAGTTTCAGTGTCGTCATTTATTCACCTGCAACAGGATCAGGTTGAACCCGAGGGCAGGTTTCTACCGAAGGTGTTTTTATTCACACCTGACCTCATGACGCAGAGCCGATCGATTTAGTCCTTTTACCATAAACTCTGACCTCAGAAAGTGTCGCTTCCACCCACGCTGTGAGTTCTCTGTAACACCAGCATCATATTACAGGAATTTAAAGAAGAACTAGCGCAGGTGGGTCGACAGCACCACGGATCACATGAACTGTTATTCCTCATCACCTTCACACCACTTCTCTGTTTAGGTTCTGTTCTTCAGATCAGGTTATCAAATATCTACAATTAATATAAACAGCACATTCAGAATGTTATACAAAACACTAAACTGGCTCTGGAGCATGTACTCGATCCTTTCTGGATTTTTAATTCCCGATTGTGAATGCGCTGCTGCTTGCACAACCTCTGATCTGATCAAGGTTAGTATAACAACAGCCGCTCCTCTGAGAGGCTTCTCACCAGGCTTAAGTGTGTCTGTGTGTGGGAATTTGTGCCCATTCAGTCAAAAGATGACAGCACTGATCGATCAGTTGATGTTCCGGTTCATTCCAGAGCTGTTGAGTGGGGCTGAGGTCAGGGCTCTGTGTTTATAAAGCTTGCTTTGTGCACCAGGCCTTCCCTAAATTGTTGCTGCAAAGTTGGAAGCATGTAATTTCCTTTACATGATTGATTATTACACCTGTTTGCAATTGCTGTGGCTAAAACACATTCATTTAAAAATGAGAATGGGCGTCCCAATACTTTCGTCCATTTAGTGTCGGTGTTGACTGCTGGGGCGCCCAGCCGACCGGCAGCACAGCTGAAATTCGAACTGTGAGCCTATTGTAGGCGTTTCTGCTGCAGCGGTAAGGAGGTGATTTCCTATCCGACCTTCCCTCGCTTAGACACGACCGGTGGTCTAACCAGGTCGGTGGGACTACCCAGACTCGAACCCGGGTGTCTGCAGTATCAGACTACTGCACCACCTACACCTAAACGCCAGGACTGTGCTGATAAATACATGAGGTGAATAAAAACAAAGGGAATGGACATAATAAATAAGTGAATCTGTACACAAACGCCCCCTTGTGGAGGCTTTACGTTCCACCTTGTAAACCACAGTGGGACCAGATTACCACCGTTTTCATTAAGTAAAAATCTCAGACAAAATGCGGGTGGCTTGAAAAGCAGTTAGAAAAACCCTGAGCTAACGTATGCATGTTTACACTGGTGCTATTTTGCTGAAGCAGCTAGTTTAGCTCTCGAGCTCTCAGCCGTTTCCTCCGAGCTCCTTCCTCTTCCTGTCTCTACAGGTGACAGGGAACGGCCGGGCCTGGCCTGGCACTTTCCGCCGGCAGGAAGTGGGCGCCGTGCGACACTGGCCTTTCCGAAACAATTCACAGCGAGTGCGAGCAGACGCAGAGACGCCG